>NC_051158.1:184552909-184652908 GCF_013339745.2 Dermacentor silvarum | reverse complement strand
CGAGTGACAACGTTCGAGGGGAGCCGACGACCGCGTCTAAATCTCGCGCGCGCAAGAAAAGCAGGGAGGAAGCGCGCCTTCTTCCGTTGCACTCGAGGCACCGGCGAGGGAGCTAGGGGGGAGGGATAGCGGGGCGGTGCGCGGTCGTGCAGGCCGTATCTTGAAAGCCATCTGCGTTGGGGCAGAGTCTAGCAGTGTAGGTGTGTCGGCGGCTCGTAGCTTTCTGCGTGCTGTGTGTTCTCGGCGCTCAATTTGCATTGAAGCGATAGACAACAGCACGAAGGTCACTTCGCTCGCTTCTCCAGCGGCGCTTCCACACGCCGCCAGCGTTTGACAGTGCGTGTCCGCGCTCATCGAGTCTGATGTGCCACAGCGTGTACCAGCGCGTCGACAACATCAGCTGGAAAAGGAGAGAGTGCCGGCTTGGAGGGCTAGGCCAGCTGGAGCAAGCGGCAGGATGAGATTTGAATGAAGGGAGGGAGAAAGGTCACGCCCGCGGCGGCAAGATCGCCGGGTCGAGGGATGCAGGGCCGTCTCGCACACGCACGCACGCACGCACACGTGCGCTCGCTTCGCATTCCATCGCGGCGGAGATGGTGCTTCCGGTTGCTGCTCGCGCAAAAATGACAAAATTTGGGGCGAAATCTCTTGGTGGTCGGAGGGGGAAATTCGTTATATCGAGGGGGTCTCCCACTGCCACTTCGTTACGTAGAGGTCTCAAATACATGTGCTTCTATGGAGTAACGGCGGGGAATCGAAAAACTTCGTTATATCCATAAATTAGTTATATGGAGGTTCGTTATAAGCAGGTTTAACTGTACAACGACCTGTCTGGCCCTTGTAACATCGGCTATAGAGCAGCACGATCGAGTATACAACTTTGCTGTGGCAGTCAACAAACTAGATTGTGTGGTTTTTCTCGCATGTTTGGTCACTCTTTTTTCTTCATTAACCTTTCTACTTAGGTTCTGCATTTTGTTAGGAGCACATCCCGCCTTAATTACTATCTTTTTTAGATTATGTGACAACTCATGCATATAAGGAATTACTGTGACACTTCTCTTATCGAAATTGTCAGGATGTTTCTGCTTTGTTTCATTTCCTTTCAGTGCCTTGAGTTTGTTCAACAAACCATGCACCACACTCTAAATGCCTTCTGAATAGCCACTTAGCTTTAGCCTGTGCCTGAACACTACATTCAGCTTTGTGTGCGTACGATCTGTTTGGTTCTGCAGCTGGACATGCTCTTGACTAACTTGGAGTGTGCAAATTAGAACGGTAGCAGATTTTCTGTGAACGCAATGCATAGGCCCTGCAAACATGTGCCAGAGCCAGTGGCGCACCGACGGGGGGGGGGGGGGGGGGTTTCGGGGGTTGTAACCCCCCCCTGAGGCTGACCTAACCCCCCTCTTTTGTTTAACCCCTTTTCTTTCCTTGCGCATTTGAGTACTGCAACTAAGATGTAAAACGCGCAATCGTCTGCACACTCACAAAACGCGCATTTTTTTACAATTTCCCGTGAAGAAATTGAAATTAGCGCTATTTAGATGGTATTGGCAAACTGTCAACCCCCCCCCCCCCTGGCGGAGATCCTGGGTACGCTACTGGCCAGAGCGCATGTTCCAGCTTGGAGTGCTCCAGCGTTCCAGCTTTGAATATGTGGGACAGACAGGCAGATGCTTAAATGTGAGATTGCAGGAAGATAACCAGAAATTACAAAAAGGAAGAGAGGGTTTTCTTGCAATACATTGCTCTGAACACGCATGTTCTCCACTTTTTGACAAGACACCTATACTGGCTAGACACCCACATGAGAATACAAGAATTATAACTGAAGCTGAGGCTATTAGAAAAAGCAACTGTATCAGTAAACCTTCCATAGTGTTGATAGATAAAGAATCTGCTTACTTAGATTATTTGCACACGGGGAGGCGCCTTAGGCCTTGTTGGTTTTTTCTTGCGGACGTGTGACAGTCTTGATTACTTGCACAAGTATGTGTGGGTGTGATTACGTGCGCGAGGTTTCTTTCATGTTTCTTTGTAACAACCGCCAGTTGGAAGTCAGCACTTGTTTTTGTGTTTCCTGTCTGTTTTTGTGTATCAGTATGGAATTCCAACTAGCCTGGTCTCACATCTTATCCTTATATCTGCCTTTTGACTACAGTCGAATCACGATAATTCGAACTCGAAGGGGCCCTAAAATTTGTTCGAATTAAAGGAAGGACTTATTATTTAAGTACTCGTACACCATAGCACGACGTACGAACGGTACGAGTCATGAAATATCGTTGCACGCAAGCACGTAGCGAGTGAGGGCCACGAAACTGCCCACGTTTGCCAATGCTCCCTTCCCGATAACGACTGAAAACGAAACTTCGGAGAGCGGGCGGCGTCGGCACGGTGACGGGCGCACGCGGGGACCGTCGAAGGTGAGATGCTAGGTTTTTGGCACCTTTTATAGATTTCAGTATACTCCATTTTTACTGATAGAACTGAGCTAGTGTGGGAGGCGCCCCTTGTGATTTCATTTTTGCTGGTTTACTAAGCTTCTTCTCGTGCCTAATTTAGGGCCAACACAGCTCTCTCGGTGAGAGAGTGATGGAACGCCTGGGTTTCTTTAGTGCGCACTGAGAACGAGCGTTTTCACTTCCACTGATGCTGAGTGACAGCATAACAATGAGATTAGCGGGCAGTATTGATGCAAGCTTTAAGATCATTAGTTCGAATGGTAGAGAAATGGAATGGTGTGACAACAGGGTTAATGAAATATCGAGGCAGCATTGCCTCAGGGTGATGCAGTTAATATGGTCATATAGGGGAATCCTGTGGGGAAAATTAAACTTTGATGCCATGGGGTCTTCCCTTCTGAAGCTCTATCCCTAGACTGAAGCAAAGCAGCTGGTCATTTGCTTGTCTCGCAACATGAGGAAGAACTGCGGCAGTAATGTGGTTGTAAAGCAGTGCATGTTTCAAGTGCAGTCGAGTCCTGAGCTCATTGCATGCTGCGCTGCGTGGGGCGGCGCATGTGTACCGAGCTGGCACACGAGTGATGAGTTTTGGAAGTGTGGCCTCATAGGAGCACAGCGCATGTTGCCGTGAAGCCACATTTCTAAGCAACCTTGTCACTGCTGGGACGACGCAAGGCAAAATATGCTTATAACCCGCACCCCTGCTTTTATTGCCTCCTTGCTTATAAATGTATTGTTTTGCCTACCTTAGATTATGCTGCTGTCATTTGGGACCCATTCACTACGACTAACATAAACAAAGTAGAGAGGGTTCAAAATAGGGCTGCTCGATACATATATAATAATTACCGACGTACATCGGTAACACATCTTTTAATTAAAGCTGGTCTGCCGACAATAAATGAGTGAAATCGTTCTGCAAGACTTAAATTTATGTACCAATTAATTAAAGGACATTACAGAACTGAACTCACCCATTTAATTCATTTTTCGTTTGGGTATGCGACCCGACAACGACATCAGCTATCTTTAACTCCTTTTCGCACCCGCAATAACTGTTTTAAATACACATTTCTTCCACAAACGATTACCGATTGGAATAACCTCACTAACAATGAAGTGTTGCAACCTTCACTGACGTTATTCGCAGAACTTATTACTTAGTGTGTGTTACTGCATTTCATCACTTTACTGCGCTATCGTGTATTATATTTTTACTGTTTGATATCTTGTTCAAATGTTGCATTCCTGATGCTGGCTGCAGAGCTTCAAACTGCTCCCTTATTACTTTTGTTTACTTTTTGCCAGTTTTTGTGAAACTGCTTAATTCTTCTTTCCCACCTTGCTATAACCCCGATACCGGGATTGCAGTATCAATAAATAAATTGCTAAGAGGTTTAATAGCAACGGATGCAGGCGAACGGGTAGCAGTCACAAGCGTTCAGCCAAGGACAGCAACCACGAGCTCATGCCGGTGGCGATGCTGCTGAGGCACAGGTTACTCTTCTTCATTACAATCGCCCTCCGCCGAAAAAGGCGCCATCCTGGCGGCTTAAGGCGAAGACACTACTAGTGGGTCGTAGTACGGCTTAATGCGACAGACGTGGACAAGTTCGCGGCCGCGATTGCGCAGGTCTGTCGGTGGCTTGAGGGGCTCCACGAGGTAATTGACGGATGACGTTTGCTCCAGAACGCGGTAGGGTCCGAGGTATTTCGCGACAAGTTTTGCAGAGTGGCCGGGTGTGGTAGCGGGTACCCGAAGCCAGACCAGAGAGCCAGGGGAAAATGTAGGTGCAGAACGGTCGGCTGGTTGATGGGATTGCTGCTGCCACTGGTCCTCGGTGGAAAAAGAGCGGGCAAGCTGGCGGCATTCCTCAGCATGTCGAGCAGCTTCAGACAGCGGAGTACTTTCGGACGCATCAGGTTTATATGAAAGAATAGTATCGAACGTATTAGATGGTTCTCGGCCATATAGGAGAAAGTACGGGGAAAATCCAGTAGTTGCTTGGGCCGCAGTATTGTACGCATACGTGACGAAAGGGAGCACCTCCACCACTTGCTAAGAGGTTTAATAGCAACGGATGCAGGCGAACGGGTAGCAGTCACAAGCGTTCGGCCAAGGACAGCAACCACGAGCTCATGCCGGTGGCGATGCTGCTGAGGCACAGGTTACTCTTCTTCATTACAAAATAAATAAAATAAATAAATAAATAAATAAATTTCTTCATCTTCTGGCGTGGGTTATATGTGGCAAAATACGGTACTTGCAGTGGGAGACGGAACAGTGCGACCGCGCTGCCAGAGTTGGCCTGCTGGTGTGAGCACAGTCGGCGATGCGATATGTTTGAATTGCCAGGAATTTTCGCGTATTGAAATACACATAGTTTTTACATGACCACAGCGTCAGTTCGAATTAAGCAGGTTCAGATCGAAGATATTCCACTCTACTAGCATAAATCAAGCTTCAAGTACATTAGAATCTCGATACGTACGATTTCATGGCGCCAACATTCATGATTGAGAACATGAGAAATGACAGTTACATTTCTTTTTTACCAGTTTCTACGTTCCCGGAAAACACAAGCTTTCGGCACCATCGCCAAACTAGCTGCGATTGTATCCATTCGATAGACAGGGGTGGGACCAATTGCACTATTTTGATACAAACGCAGATTACTGCTCCAAACACAGATATTGACTGAAATTGTGCTGCACTGCGCTAGAACGGCTTCGGCATGTGTGCTCCATTCCATTATTCCAGCAAAATTCAGATTGGCCTGCTCCAAAATGAAATTTACTCTGCTCCAAGTGGCTCCAAAATGCTATCTTGTCTGCTCCAAACTGCTCCAAAATGCAATTTTACTTGCTCCAAAAATTGCTCAGAAATGCCTTTCGGCAGTCCCACCCCTGGTGAGATCCCACGTAAACAAGAGAAGGCCAAGGCATGCGTGATCGAGAGCAGTAGCTGCCCGTGCAGCAGCTTCCCCGTAATATCGCATTTACAAGACTCTAATGCACATCTGAATCAAAGTCTCACCTAAGTTTCACTGGCATAAGAAAAGTGCACCTGAATCTAATATATATATATATATTTTTTGGTAATGCTTTATTTAGACAATTCATTGTCTGGGATGAAGGGGCCCTTCATCTTCATCGCGCGTGCGGGCGCATCATCAGCGTGGACTGTGCCGAAGGCTGTTCATGCCGGTTTTGGCCGCCGCCCTTTGCCGTGTCGTCTCTTGGGCTCAATAAAGGTCCGCCCTTAATGTGACGTCACAAGTGGTGGAGGTGCCTCTTGGTTCCCCATCCTCTACACCCCTGGCCTACTCCCTGGAGCTTCGTTCGGGTTGCAGCTCATGGGAACACAATCTGCTTTTCCGTGTTTTGTACAGTGCATGTATTCATCGATAGCATCGTCCACTACGTACAATTTTCTGTGCTGTCGCCCTGCTCCCACCAGCTCATTTTAGGATAGGATTTCCTTGCCTGTGCTTCTGCAGCTATATGTTGTGGGCAAGGTGTCATACATATGACCGACACCGACTATTCGCTCGGCGATGAATTGTACCAGCCACTTCGTCTACTCGCTCCAAAAGATACCGAGCTACCGCTACCTCCAGGCTGTCAGCAAATTCTGACCATCACGTCTGAAGTCATCTACCATGGCGATGTGTTAGTGTTAGGTTGTGTGCGTTGGCTCACAAAAGGGATAGCCATTGTTTCAGGCCTAGTTAGATTTGATAGTGGTTCTGCGCTTCTTGCAGCAAGGAACACAACACCTGAGAAAATTCTGCTTCCTAAAGGCACCACTTTGGCTTGCGTTGCTGATTCAGAGCCTCTCTCTGTTGTTCCCCTCAAGGCTGCTCCCTCTGAAATCCCTCCTGCTGGACATTCTGCCTCTACCTCCGCTCTTGCTGCTGTAATCAGCTCTGACTTGACCCCTTCGCAGACGCAACAGCTTCTTGCCTTGTTTAAGAAGCATGAAGGTTCATTTGACGCCCATTCTTCGACATTGGGACAGACGACCCTCACAGCGCATCGGATTCAGACAGACAGCAGATTCATTGTGCGTCGCCAGCCGTATCGCGTGTCTCTAGCTGAGCGCAAAATTATTGAGCAAAACGTCGCCGACATGCTGCAACGTGAGATAATTCGCCCCTCTGCTAGCCCTTGGTCATATACCATTGTTTTGGTCTGAAAAAAAAGATGGCTCCGTGCGTTTCTGTGTAGATTACCGAGCGCTCAACAAGATCACGTGCAAGGATGTGTACCCCATGCCTCGCATTGACGATGCATTCGATGCTGAGGGTGCCGAGTACTTCTCCAGTCTTGATCTGCATTCAGGTTACTGGCAAATTCCGATGCACGAAGCCGACAAAGAAAAAACAGCGTTTGCAACCCCAGATGGTCTTTACGAGTTCAGCGTCATGCCCTCCGGCTTCTGCAATGCTCCCGCAACTTTTGAGCGCATGATTGGCACTGCTCTACGAGGCCTGAAAGGGAAGACCTGCTTGTGCTATCTGGATGATATAGTTATTTTCGCGTTGACATTTGCACAGCACGTGTAACGTCTCGACGAGGTTCTCACATGCCTAGCCAACGCTGGTCTTCAGCTCAACACCAAAAAGTGTCATTCCGCAACCAAGATGATCAAGGTCTTAGGTCATATTGTAAGCAAGGATGGTATTCGACTTATTTCGGCGCTGCTTCACTTTCCTCGTCCAGAAAAGACGCAAGTACCTACGCACTTTCCCCCTCTGCATCGCTTCCTATTTTTGCCGATTTATTCGCGATTTCGCCTCTACAGTCGAGCCCGACTATATCGAACCCGTTTATATCAAATTATCCTGTATATAGCACAATTTCTAAACACGGTAAATTTACATTGAGAATATATAGCAAAAGTTGTACATAGTACATCGAACGAAAATAGCAACGACAACCGATATATCAAACTCCATGTGCCTCAAAAGTGCCCCAGCAAGTTGGCTTTCCCTCGCGGTGGCGGGGAAAACTGCCGGCGCCACCCTAGATTAGAAAAAGTGGTTTAGACCCGGCTGTGCACGGGCGAACACCCCCCTACAAAAAATGATCCTGGCCTGCTCGCAGCGCTTACAGCCAATCAGAGGCCGTCGTGCTTTCTCCGAGGCGCGGAGGCGGTACACGTGAGCGCCATATTTTCTTTCTTTATGCTTGTGTGCCTGCTGCTGCCTCTTTTCCTCGAGTCCTCATTCAACGTGGGCCGTGCTGGTGGTGTTGCCTGTTGGCACTCTGTGAACTTTCTTGGCGCGCTGTCGTCATGGCTTGTGCAAAGAGACAGAATTTGCCGTTCGCCGCGAAACTCGAAATCGTAAATCGAGTCGAGCGCGGTGAGAGGAAGTCCGACGTTGCCGCCACGTACAAGATTCCAAGGAGCACCTTGAGTACTATCATGAAGAACAAGGCAGACATCAGGGCCAAGTCGGACAAAAGGCCAGGTGCCCATGGCGCCCGACGTGTGCGCACTGCTGTGTACGAAGGTTGCGGCCTCAGCTGCTCTGACACGTTGGACAACGGGGAGGCGTGTGTGCTGTCTTAGGCAGCGAAGTCGTTGAAACAGAAGAAAATCCAGGACTATTTTCTTCCAAAGTAGGGCACGCAAGTAAGCCACCATATTAATAAAGTACTTATTGATATGTGATTTGTGTCATCAAATCCTATAGCGGGCCTAAATTGAATTATGCCATATATCGAACTAATAAACGTTTTTCCGCGAGTTCGATATACCCAGGTTCGACTGTATAACTGCACCTTTACACCACTTCGTTCTGGTGCTCCCTTCATGTGGTCACCTGAATGTGAATCTGCCTTTGACCCAGCTAAAGGGTGCCCTCACATCTGAACCTGTCTAGTGTCATTTTGATGAGACTACACCCACACTCTTGCACACGGATGCTAGCGGCCATGGAATCGGTGCTGTGCTCCTCCAGCGAGACAACTCTTCACGTGAGAGAGTCGTTGCATATGCCAGCCGCGTGCTCACACCTGCCAAGAACAACTATACCATCACCGAGCAAGAGTGCCTCGCTGTCGTTTGGTCCATCCAGAAATTTCTCCCTTATCTCCACGGCCGCCATTTTACCATCGTTACGGATCATCACGCCTTATGCTGGCTTTCCACACTCAAGAACTTGTCAGGGCGTCTTGGTCACTGGATTCTTCGTCTGCAAGAATATGACTTTGCAATCATCTACAAGTCTGGTAAGAAGCACCAAGACGCAGACGCTCTTTCTTGCTGCCCGCTTCCTACAGCAGCACTTATCAATGGTTCCGCCACTACCTCCAGTGACGCACTCACTGACATCTCTTCTACGGCGGTTTTGTCCTTAGCCGCTCTTGATCATCTCACTTCGCACGACCATGAATCAAATGAAGTCAAAGTTTATCAAATCAAATCAAACTTTTATTACACAATAATATGAAAAATGCATACAAAGATATGTGGTCCCATATCTAAAAGGATTGGAGACCTGTGGAGCCAGCTCATTATCCTAAAGCGGCTAGTGATGGGTCCAGCACAAAAAAATGTCTTGCAATAATTAGCAGTCTTATACAAACAAAATAGCGAAAGTATCATACATTAGCGGTAAATACTATATATAATCATAGAACTGCACTAAATATGAACAAAAAAAAAAGAACAAATTAACATACACATGATTTTTTTAAATATAAAAATCTCAAGAACATGCTTGGTAAGATAAGAAGTGGCATTTGCATGTAATGTCAAAATTTCTTGTGAGTTTTATTTCAAGAGCCAAATTGTTCCATAGCTTAACACTAGAGAATTAAATTAATCTTTCGCCGTACACATTCGAACATAAAGGAAGATTAAGATTACCGTCGCGTACATGCCGTGTGTTTAACGACGGAAACATGAAAATGGTACGCGGCAGAGGTGTGTTTGTGTTTATAATTTTATTTACTAAGCAGGAAATCTTGTAGTTCCGTTTGTTAGTAAACGGCAGTATACGCAGCCTCTGAAATAGAGGATTAGAGGGATGATGCACCGAGGAGAAAGTAATCTACGAACACCTCGTTTTTATAATCAGAATAACAGAGTAAGGTATGTTATGTACGTTTGGCCCCACGACTCGCAACAATAGCTAAGGTGGCAGTGAAATAGGCTAAAATATAATGTTCGCATTATTTCTGAGACGAAAAATCATTTTCGTCTTAACAACTCGCCGACTCGTACTGTCGCCGTATTATAGACCACCTTCATGGAGCTTCATGCCCGCCTAACGCCTGGCTTCGTCGACAGTTGATACAGTTTAAGCTGGAAAACTCCATGCTGTACTGCCATATCCACCATCCTGATGGACGACGCTAGTTGCCCGTGCTACCTTGTTGCCTTCGTGCATGTGTCCTTCAGGCCTTTCATGACGATTTGACTGCTGGCCACCTTGGCATCCAGAAAACTTACGACCGCATAAGAAGTCGCTTCTACTGGCCTGGCTTGTCTACCTGTGTGGCGAGATACGTTGCTTCCTGCGCCATTTGTCAGCGTCAAAAACGTCCAACATCAGCTCCTGCCGGGCAACTACTACCAGCCTCATGTTCTGCGGAACCATTTGAGGTTGTTGGCATCGATCTCTATGGGCCACTTCCCATGAGTCCCGCCGGTAGTCGATGGATAGTGACAGCCGTCGACCACCTGACGCGCTATGCCGAAACAGCTTGTGTAATTTCAACATCGGCTTCCGAAGTCGCTGCTTTCATTCTTTAATCCATAATCCTGCGCCATGGCGCCCCTCGTGTCCTTCTGAGCGACCGCAGAAAGACATTCCTTTCCCAACTGGTAGGCGAAGTGCTCAAAGCCTCTGGCACCACTCACAAGACTACATCAAGTTATCATCCCGAGACCAACGGTCTGACTGAGCGGTTTCATCGTACGCTCTCTGACATGATAGCCGCCTATATTCAACCAGATCACAGAAACTGGGATACAATTTTGCCATTCGTCACCTTCGCGTATAACACCGTCGTTCAACGCACAACCGGTTTCTCGCCATTCTACCTTGTTTTTGGCTGTTCACTCAGTTCCTTTCTCGATGTTTCTTTCTTCTCTGCCCCTGTCAGTCCGCCTCGATCTTTCTGCGAAGAATAATGTTACGGGAAGAAAGAAACGTACTGGTTTTACAGATGGGTTTTAATGGCTGCGCAGAGAAGCGAAAACCCAGAATCTTCTTTGTCGTCTCCCAGGGCACCAACCATGTCCTCTTCTTTCCACCTTACGCACTGTGACATTACCCCCGTCAGAAGAAGCACCTTACTGGTGCGACTCACTGGTTCCAGAAAGGAACGGTTTGAGGCGGCTGACGTGGACGACGTCAGATAGAGGTGAAGGCACGGTAGCATCCAGTGGAGACACTTCATATGTGACAGGCGTCACCTGACGGAGGATGCGATAAGGGCCGTAGTATCGCGAAAGGAGTTTCTCCGAAAGACCGACACGTCGGGATGGAGACCAAACTAGCACAAGAGCACCTGGTTCGTATTCGACATCGCGGTGGCGCTGATCGTAACGGCACTTCTGACGTGTCTGTGAAGCAGAGAGACGAAGACGGGCAATCTGGCGTGCCTGGGTCGCTGTGGTTATGACATCACGAGCGTACTCCGTCGGCGAGTCGAGTGTGGTCGAAAGAAGAGTCTCGAAAGGCAAGGTCGGTTCACGGCCATATAGAAGGTAAAAGGGCGAATAACCAGCTGTGTCGTGGCGCGAGGAATTGTACGCAAACGTGACAAATGGTAAAGCAGTGTCCCAGTCGCGATCATCAGAGGAAACATACATCGCGAGCATGTCAGTTATTCTCCGGTTCAGGCGTTCAGTAAGACCGTTAGTTTGAGGATGGTAGGCTGTAGTAAGCTTGTGTTTAGTAGCACAGGATCGAAGTAAGTCGTCGATGACTTTGGCAAGAAAGTATCGCCCGCGATCGGTGAGAAGTTGACGAGGTGCGCCGTGGTGTAAGATAACGTCGTGAAGCAAGAAGTCAGCGACGTCTGTAGCGCAACTGGTGGGAAGGGCTCTTGTAATGGCATAGCGGGTGGTATAGTCCGTAGTGACGGCAATCCACTTATTTCCGTCGTTTGATATAGGGAATGGTCCGAGAAGATCAACGCCAACGCGAAAAAAAGGGTCGGTCGGTATATCCAGAGGCTGCAGCAGACCAGCGGGATGTACAGCTGGGCGTTTTCGGCGTTGACACGACTCACACGCGGCGACATAGCGACGGACGGAGCGGTTGAGACGGGGCCAGAAAAATCGTCGCCGAATTCGGTCATAGGTCCGAGAGACGCCAAGGTGTCCAGCAGTGGGAACGTCGTGCAGTTGCTGGAGTACAGTCTGCTGAAGATGAGACGGAATGACGATTAGCAGCTCGGGCCCGTCTGGGTGCATGTTGCGGCGATACAGGGTGTCGTTTTGTAGTACGAACATGTGAAGGGATGGGTCAGACGGGTCAGAGAGCAGGCGTTCGATAAGCTGCCGTAACGATTCATCGCGTCGCTGTTCAGCCCCTATGTCTTTCAAGGCGGAAAGCGAGAGAACGCAGATCGGTGTGGCATCCACTAAATCGTTCGGTGCATCGACGGGGTGACGAGACAGGCAGTCGGCGTCCTGATGTAAATGACCCGACTTGTAGACTACAGTGTATGTGTATTCTTGAAGGCGTAGGGCCCAGCGACCGAGGCGTCCGGTGGGATCCTTGAGGGAAGAAAGCCAACAAAGGGCGTGGTGATCGGTTATAACTGTAAATGGTCGACCATATATGTAAGGTCGGAACTTGCCCACAGCCCAAACGAGGGCGAATTCGGTCGTAGGCGATAATAAGCTCAGTAATAGAATAATTGCGCTCAGACGGGGAGAGGAGGCGGCTGGCGTAGGCGATAACGCGGTTGTGCCCACGTTGGCGTTGGGCTAAAATTGCGCCGATGCCGTATCCACTGGCGTCAGTGCGAATTTCTGTCGGAGCAGAAGCGTCAAAATGGGCGAGAACAGGTGGTGTGGTGAGTAGCGTGATGAGGCGCGAGAAAGAAGTCGCTTGTTCAGAACCCCAGCAGAAAGGAACGTCTTTCTTGAGGAGGTCAGTCAGGGGACGAGCAATATGCGCGAAATTTTGCACAAACCGGTTGAAGTAAGAACAAAGACCGATAAAGCTGCGAACATCTTTGGCAGAGGTCGGTACAGGTTAAATTCTGCACTGCACGAACTTTAGCGGGATCGGGGCGAATTTCCTGACGAATCGACGAGATGTCCGAGCATGGTTAGTTGACGGTGACCGAAGTGGCACTTGGACGAGTTGAACTGCAGGCCAGCGGCGCGAAAAACGGAAAGCACAGATGAAAGTCGTTCAAGATGGGCCGCAAAAGTTGGAGAGAATACGATGTCGTCATCCAAGTAACACAAGCAGATGGACCATTTCAATCCACGCAAGAGCATGTCCATCATACGTTCAAAGGTCGCCGGGGCACTGCACAAGCCGAAAGGCATTACCCTAAACTGATAGAGGCCGTCAGGTGTAACGAATGCGGTCTTCTCACGGTCCATTTCATCCACGGCAATTTGCCAATATCCGGAGCGAAGGTCTATTGACGAAAAATAAGTGGCACCGTGAAGACAGTCCAGAGCATCGTCGATCCGTGGAAGCGGGTATACATCTTTCTTGGTGATCTGGTTTAGATGACGATAGTCCACGCAGAATCGCCAGCTGTTGTCCTTCTTTTTGACGAGCACAACAGGGGAAGCCCACGGACTGGAAGAGTGTTCAATAATCCCTTTGGCAAGCATTTTGTCAACTTCGCTCTGGATAACTTGTCGCTCAGAGGGCGACACCCGGTATGGGCGTCGGCGAACAGGTGCCGCATCGCCGGTATTTATACGATGCTTCACAACCGTAGTTTGACCCAAAGAGCGATCGTTCAGGTCGAAAATGTCGGCGAAGGACTCGAGGAGGTCATGGAGCTCTGCGGCGGATTGGGGGTCGAGGTCCGGCGCAATCATCTTAGCAATGTCGTCGGCCGGGGCAGACGCAGAAGGCGCAGAACGAGCACTGGTCGAAGGTGTCGCAACAGATAGTGCTGAAATATAGCACTCGCGGGACGGTGACAACGTGGCAAGTGACATCCCTCGAGGAAGTACCTGAGGGCACTGGCCGAAATTGAGGATGGGAAGACAGGTCTGATTGGCCGCTACAGAAATGACGGTGTGTGGGAAGGAGACATTGTGGGAAAGCAGGACTGAAGTCGCGGGAGTGAGGACATAGTCTCCGTCTGGAACAGGTGGAGAGGCGAAAACGGTGATGCAGGTTGCTGCTTGGCGAAGAAGACGAATAAAATCCGCAGAACAAAACTGAGTTGGGGCTTGAGCAGGAAGGTCAATGGAAAGGGGTAGGTCGAGTTGGACAACACCGGCTGAACAGTCAATCAGAGCAGAATGGGTGGTCAAAAAGTCGAGGCCGAGGATCACATCGTGGGGGCAGCGTTCGAGCACACTAAACAAAACGGACGTGTGGCGTCCGGCGACACTGACACGTGCAGCACACATTCCGAGCACAGCCGGAGTTCCACCGTCGGCGACCTGTAGCAGTCGAGTCGGAGCAGGAGTAAGGACTTTCTTCAGGCGCGTTCGAAGGTCAGCACTCATGATGGAAACTTGCGCTCCAGTGTCGATGAGTGCTGTAACAGGCAAACCATCCACATCCACGTCCAAAAGGTTCCGATCAGTAGGCAGGGTCAACAGAGGAATTTCAGGCCGGGGTGCTAGAGCAGCGTCACCTCCCGGAGCTGCCCCAGTCAGTTTCCCGTCGGAGAGCAGCGACGGTAAGCAGGGGATGGGGAACGACGCAGTTCAGGTGAACGGGAGCGGCTACTGTGCGGCGATGATGAGCGGTTAGTCGCAGTGACTCGGACGTTGTCAGGTGCATCTTCGAACTCGGTGGGGGGCACAGGCGGGCGAGGATTCAGTGGGGAGCGGCGGTAGGCGGGAAAGTTTGGTCAAGAGAGGGCTGGCCAGGAACTTCGGCAATGGCGAGAGATGTGGCCCACACGTCCACAATAGAAGCAGATGGGTCGATCATCATGTGTGCGCCATTCGGCCGGGTTGCGATAGCTCGGGTAAGGACCGCTCTGGTTCCGGTAAACAGTGGCAGAGGCAGCAGACGAAGCGAAGTCAGGACGGTTGGCGGAGCAGATGGATTGCAGACCCACATTGGAAAGTTCTTGGCGAACGACCGATTGAATGAGGGACACGAGCGGCCGGGAATCGTCAAAGCACTGCGTCACTTGTGTGGCAGGAGACGCTGCTTCAATTTCTCGCTGGACTATACGTACGACGTTCTCGGAGGGAGTGGGCTCACGCGGAAGACAAAGGTCTTCACACGTCGATGAAGCAGCGGTGTTGGGTAGACGCGTGAACTGCTGAACTATGCGGCGGCTTTTCGCTTCTTCAAAGCGGCGACATTCGTTTATGATCTCATTGACTGTTGTGATGTTCTTATACACGAGAAGGTTAAACGCGTCATCCGCTATGCCTTTTAAAACGTGACTGACCTTGTCTGCCTCTGTCATGTTTTTATCCACCTTGCGGCAAAGAGCCAAGACGTCCTGGATGTACGCCACGTAAGATTCAGTGGACGTCTGTGCACGGGTCCCAAGGTCCTTCTGAGCAGCACGTTGGCGGCCGATGGGCTTGCCGAACAAATCACGAAGCTTCTGTTTGCATTGCTCCCAACTGGTAATCTCTTCTTCATGTGTCTCGAACCAGACTCGTGCCGTTTTTTTGAGGTAGTATATTACGTTGGCCAGCATAAGCGTGTTATCCCACCTGTTGCTGGCGCAGACCCGTTCGTAATTTGCCAACCAGTCATCGACGTCAACATTGTCAATCCCAGAAAACATGCCAGGGTCGCGGGGCTGGGTTAGGATGACCGTCGGTGGCGTCGACGGGGCCGCGGTTGAAGACTCCCCTTCGGATGACATGGCAGCCAGGATACGTCCGCTGCGGAGCTCCGTCTTGCGCAAGTTAGTACCCCGCACGTCCACCAATAATGTTACGGGAAGGAAGAAACGTACTGGTTTTACAGATGGGTTTTAATGGCTGCGCAGAGAAGCGAAAACCCAGAATCTTCTTTGTCGTCTCCCAGGGCACCAACCATGTCCTCTTCTTTCCACCTTACGCACTGTGACAATATGTTTCCCACCTCGTCCATTGTCGCCAGCGTGCCCGTGTCAACACTGCAGCCAGACAACTGGACCGCAGTAATCATTATGACTCATATCATCGCGTAGAATTCTACCAGCCTGGCGATGAAGTGCTGCTCTGGACACCAGTTCGCACTCCTGGGTTGTGCGAGAAGTTTCAGTTTATTGGCCCCTACACGGACCTGGAAATGACTTCTCCAGTTAATTATCGAGTGACCCCTGTTGTTTCCTCAACTGACCGCCGTTGCCACTCTACCGAAGTGGTCCACGTTTCTCGTATGAAGCCCTTCACGCGGTGTTCCCCGTACCTTTAGGCAGCGGCCAGGATGGCCACTTTCGCGCAAGGGAAATTAGTGTGGGCATTTATTGTGCACTTCATCATTTGTACATTATCGTCATCATGCGTGTGTCCTTCATCTTCATCGCACGTGCTTCTTCTTCTTCTTTTCTAGGGTTTTACGTGCCAAAACCAGTTCTGATTATGAGGCACGCCGTAGTGGAGGGCTCCGGAATAATTTCAACCACCTGGGGTTCTTTAACGTGCACTACAACACAAGCACACGGGCGTCTTTGCATTTTGCCTCTATCGAAATGCAGCCGCCGCGGCCGGGATTCGATCCCGCGATCGTGCGTGCGGGCACATCATTAGCATGGACTGTGCCGAAGGCTGTTCATGCCGGTTGTGGACGCTGCCTTTCTTCGCCATGTCGTCTCTCGGACTGAATAAAGGTCTGCTCTTACTGTGACGTCACAATATGTATATATATATATATATATATTTAATATTCATATTAGATTAAAAATATAGACATACCAAATTGTTCGAATATTCGAATCAAATCAACTATATTCCTGGCTGTGCGGAGGCAAACACGGTTTGTAGCAATTGTTCCTATAATCTAAAAGTATTGCGGGAATGTTGTGCTGAATTTTGTTTTGATTTCGTGCTGCTAGTAAAATTTCGCCTGTAAAGGACACTTAGCCACTCAATGTATGTACTTTGCGGGAAAGCCAGCCTCTCAGTAGCAAGGGGCGCGGCTTTGCAGACAGCGAGGGTGCATCCCCAATTCTGAGCTTATTGCATGACAGCAAGTGTGATGGGTGACGACTGGCGCAGGGTCAAAATTCCTCCGAGTTTACGGGCCTTTGGTGCGGTATAATAAGGCACAGGCTAGTGGGAATTACTAATTTTTGCAAGTTAACATGAGCCAAATACAAAATGCTTTAGTATAACGGTTTACTAGTCTAGTTTTTTTTAACATTTACAATGTAATTGCAATGTTCCTACATAACGAATTAACCCAACTTGCTAATAAATCCATCTGCATAATATTATTTTACATTTGAAGCTAAATATTACCATTGAATTCATATTAGCAAATTGTGATATTCGCACACCCCTAATGTATACTATAACATGTTGCCATGTTTGCAATAAAAAAGATGACACATTTGTTATAGTGTTTAGAGCGCAAATACTCTTTTCCCACGGACACAGGAAGGGACACACACAAGCTTAAGTGTGTCCCTTCCTGTGTCCGTGGAAAAGAGTATTAGCGCTATAAACACTATATCAAACATGTCGCACCAACAAGGACAGAAGCCAATCCCTGCCAAAAAAAAAAGAAGAAAGAGACGTGCAGATTTAAAATGAGATTTCGTAATGGAAGCGGCACGTCATCGCCACTTGCACCTAGCACACAAGGCAGTATTCTTGTGGGATTATGTTTAGAGATACTACTATCACTTTCACAAGGTTTTTTGTGATTCTGCATTGGACTTGGACTTGTCAAAATATGCGGCCGAGCGCATTCCGGGCACTCTTCGCAGATTGGCACAGCAAATTTAGTCGATCGTCAGCAAAATGAAAATTAAATCTTTGTGGGGAAGGAATAGCAATAATTCGAAATTTCTTGAAAACACTTTGGAATAATCTTACATTATATTATGTGTAATTATGTGTAATTATATTATTATGTAATCACTCCATTATGGTTCCCGTCCCGACAACTGATAACGAAAATGATTCTTTTCGACGTTATCTTCTGATCCAAATAACTATTGCCTCATTTTTCTCATGTCCGTACCATGTGAAATAATGTATCATATCATTTATTCTCACCTTGTTACTTTGCTAAAAAACAATAATTTCTTGACACTATTGCAGCATGGTTTCCGCAAGCTCTTTTCGTCGGAAGCTCAGTTGCTGGCTTTTGTGAATTACCCTCTCTCTTGATTCCATGTCAATAACATATTGCATGTTTATTAGTTTTGCCTTTGATCAAGTCAGTCATTCTCTTCTACTTTACAACTTAAAAGCCTTCCATCCTAATACAGTATAGACCACTTATAACGTAACCGTTTATAGTGCAGAACTGGCTACAATGCGGCCTTTTCCGTCTCCCGTTTACCCTCCCACTTCACTCCACGTATACGCATACTGCTTACAGTGCAGCCACATGAGACGAAATACCGGTTATAATGTGGCTTCCGCAGGAAAATCTCGCTGACAAGGGCGCCAGCGAACACGCTTCTCAACAAGGTGCGCCCACCGATGGGAGAGGTGATCAACGAGGGCGATGCGGAGGAGGAGCATGAGAAGCGGAGCAAGTGACCGGAATAAAATGCACACATAGGTTGTCTAGGCAATGGAGAACCCTTTTGCTCGGCTGCTTATCAGCGGTGCTTTTTGCACTGAATGTGGCTTCAGTTTCTGTGCACCCGTCGCGATGCATGTCGTGAAGTGCAGGTATCGTGCGAGCAACACTGTCAATTTGAGCAGTGTTCTGCAAATTTAGTTTAGAGCTACAGTAAAACCTCGTTAATTCGACCCTCATTAATTTGGAAAACAGTTAATTCGGACTCGTCCTCTAGTCCCGGCCCGCGTATGTATTATTCAATGCAATGAAACTCTCATTAATACGGACTTATTTGGCTGCACATCGGGTAATTCGGACTACTTTCGGAGCTCGGTGAGACGCAATGTGCGACGCAAAAGAGCAAGAACAGTGCTAGCGTCCAACCAAAACGAAGCGGCGTAGTCCGCATTGCCACAGGCATCAGTTGAAATCATATGTAAATGACAGCAACGCTGGAACGCTTCAAGCCTATTTGTGTCTTTAAAGCCTGCATTCTTCCGAGTACCGCCGCGCATAACACCGCATTGGCCACGGACTTTCGTAACTGCGTAGTCGTCTTCCACGATCGCGTCGATAGCAGCCGCGGTTTTCTCTGCGACGGTTGCGGCGAACAGTAGTTTAGTTTTTACTCGGTACGCACGTCGGCCGCGTGCCTAAAAACTGCGTAGTCACCCTCGATGATTGGATAGATATCGACCGCGGTTTCGAATGCAATTGGTGCAGTGAATGAGAATTAATTCGTCCAGACTCGGTGCGTGCGTCGGGCGCATGCCTTCAGCACCGCAAAGTCACCTTAATTCAGCACTGCAAAGTCGTTTTAATTATTAGTTTGTCTGTTTCATGCAAAGATTGTGGGTACTTGGACATTAACCTTTCAACATTCATAAATTTAATCGGATGCAAAACTCCCAGTCGCACGCTTTGATTCTCGGATACGCGTGGCTGCTTAGTCTACGTGTTTTGCATACGTGCAGGACTTGAAAATCGTTGTTTTGGTTATAGTGGGGTACCGCTTATAGTGCAGATGTTCGCGACTCTGGCGAATTACGTTATAAGTGGTCTACACTGTACACTGTTTTTTAGCTGATTGCTAACTGCTCTCCTGCAACACCTGTGGTGTTTTTGTGTGGCATTCACCCGATGCCATTTTTTGCAGGCAAATCTTTAAGCAGTTCCTGACAAACCGTGTGCTGAAGGACCCGAAGCAGCGACGCTTTTTCAAGACCAATGACCTGCACGAGCTTTTCACACTTGCTGATGATGGCAAAAAGAAGCGCACTGAGACGAGTGCCATCTTTGCTGGCACTGGCTCAGACATCCGGCTCAAGCGGAAGAAGAGGACGTTGGACTCTCCGAGGAAGGGAGGATGTGAAAGCACGCTCAACTTGCATGCCAGCAGTAGTGGCAGCGAGCAGCATGCAATGGCTGTTGACACTGTGAAGGACACTGCTGGTGAAAGTGGCATGAAAGTAGACGGTTGTGTGAGCCCATCTGGTGGTTTGCCATGTGCTTCAGACTCACCAGGTAATGACGCTGAGCTCCTGAGTGAAGAGAAAATTAGGCAGATGCGTGAGCTGGCAAGACGGCTGAGCCAGAGAATTGGCCAGGGACCAGCCAAGAAATCAAGTGACAAACAACGCAACAACAGCAGTGAGTTTATTTCATTCATTTCTGTGGCAGGGGGGACAGGCGATTTAGGTGACACACACATACACCACTTGGGTTGATTAAAAAAGAATATCACCTTGAAGGGAAAATAAAACTAATGCAGAGCTGGAATGGCTGACAGCATGAAAGGAAGCAGATAATAGATCCAGCCGGCCCACATTCTTCAGGCTTTGTTATTCTCCCAGTGCTCACAGTTTCAAGGAGCAGTTGAGAAGACAAGCACTTCCCAGTTGCTCCTCTAGTCCGGTTTTCTTGCAACCCACAAGCATCTTTCTCCTTCCAAAACTTGGCAGTCGGCTCCTGCAAGGACTAAGTCTGGATGATATTTTAAGTGTCTATGGATACTTCATGGGCAGCATTGTTGTTTTACATCTTTTGCCTCCATTCCACCTGTGATCCACTAAATTCACAGCATCATTCATTGCATCCGATTCCACTAAATTTGCTGTGCCAATCTTCGAAGAGTGCCCGGAATGCGCTTGGCCGCATATTTTGACAAGTCCAAGTCCAGTGTTTTACAGTGTTTCAAACAATGTTTCTTGCTCAATGCCAGCATGTGGGAATGTTTCTTGTTGCTGTTGTTTAAATGCGTTCCTTCATATACAGTTAAACCTGGATATAACGAAATTGACAAATTCCCGAAAAACTTCGTTATAAAGAGGATTTCGTTATATGCAGGTTCGGCACGAAAATTCGAAAAATAAACGTTTACCGTATTTACTCTATTCTAACGCGCCCTCAGTTGTAACGCGCACCCGTTTTCCGTTTTTGTCGAAGCACTCATCCTCGGAATGTCACACCAGGTACCGGATGCGTGGACGCGTGTCGTTTCGCACAAGCGCGAGGCATCGGAAACGAAGAGCGAGCGTCACGATGTCGTAGCGTCGTATAGTGTTACAGCAGAACCTCGCTGTTACGTTCTGTGGGGATCTTCCTTAACCCGTAGCGCGTGTAATCGCAGCTACGCAGGGTTCGGGCGAATAAGGCAACAAGCGAGTCAACTCAACAACGTTTATTGCTGTCAGCAATAAAACACACTTGCAGAGGGAAGTCCGCTCTGTATAACAACTAATAAAATAGGCTTGCCTCGTCGCGTGTGGTAGTCACGCAAACGAGGTCACTCACGGCTTCCAGCAGGTAAAATCCGTCCGGGCAGTTAGGTCAAGCGAGGTCAGAGAGACCGGGGGTCTCTCCGTCGCGCTCTTTTATATCTTTTTACCTTTCCGCGAGGGGAGTGTCCTCCTCGCCCGCCGGATACTTTCCCTCTTCCCGCGCGGGCGCGCGCGTCGCGATAGGCGAGCGAGAACTAAAGCCCCTATAGACCTTTTCACAAACCGACGTTTGAGCAGCGCCATTGGCCGACACGGGCGACGTCTAGCGTCGTCGCCATTTTGGACTGTGTGCCTTGCGAGAGTAGGCCGGCCGGACTTTGGTTGTGTGATCTTCGCGGCGCATTATTTCGATTGTTTTCTTCCGCTTCGCTTGTCTTGTGCCGCTGGACATGTTACATGTTCCACGTGCTCGCGTGAGCGCTCAGTGTAGTGTGCCATGGCAACAGCAAGCCCAGCCAGTGGATGTGGTGTTTCTTCGTCGGTAGCGGCGGCAGCCGCGTCTGCTTCGTCGAGACCTGGCATGCTAATCAGCGGTATATTTCATTGTTATTGCTGGGCACATGTGACCGTATCGTCGATTGAATCAGATCACCATTACGTTTCGCGATTGAGGGTTGCCTCATTTAGCGAAAGCAGGCGCGTACGTAGCTGTCGGGCAATGTTTTAGAACCAGGGGCCGGCGGCCCGACGACGCGTGTCAGTGGTTGGTAGATATGCAGTGGTTACTCCATACGCTTCCGACGCAACAGAACAGCTCAATCATGCAAAATTTATTGGATCTGGTGCGGGGCAGGGTGCTTATAACGAAATGTCAAAGCATAAGCGTGGCGATCGAGCAGCGCGGTACCTGCAGCGAACCGACGCGCGACAGTGATCACAGATGCCAGCGCAACTGATACAGCTCAGGTGCTAGATTTTTATTTTTAGTATTTTGTACTTATTTATTTATACATACTGTCAATACATACATACATGGATACACGTTGGAAGCACGATAAACTCAATGTGGTGGCGAATGCCGTCGATGAAAACACGAGCAGTGCACTGTCCGCCGGGGTGTATGAATGCATTATTAGCACCACGCAAAATAGGTCCAAGATAAGGCTTTTTCACTTTCCGGAACCGTGAACACAGATCACTACGAAGAACAGAAACGGCGGCACCGGTATCGATGAGAGCAGACGCGGGAACACCTTCAACAGTTACATAAAGCATGTTGGCCGGGCAAACAGGAGGAATTGTTGAATACCGATAGGAAGCAGTTTCCCCTCCAAAAACTGCAACAGTTAGTTTTCCGAGTGCTGGTCGGCAAGATGGGAAGTGGGACGAAGCGGCGATGGGTAGAGCGCCGGTAAGGCGAAGGAGAACGACGTCTGGCCGAACGGGAACTATGAGGCAGATTGGGAGCAACTGGAGGAGACGGTGAACGCCGCTGAGGGAACGAGTACGAACCGGGATAGTAGGAGTCTGGTCGATGAGTGCGGTCTCTCTCGTGCTCAGCATAGCCTCGTCTTTCATCCTGCTGGCGACGGCGGCAGAAGCGAGATATATGACCGCGTATACCACAGTAAAAACAAACCGGACGAGGTGGACGCCACTGAGGGTAGGATGGCGCAGCAAGCGCTCTGGTTCCCATCGAGGCCAAATGGTCATAGGTAACGTCAGGAGGCACGGAGGTCACGGTAGGGGTGGGGAGCGAAGCAACATCCGCGTGTAGGTAGGTGAGGGGCGCGCTACCGGAGCAAGATGCGTCGTGGGCGTAGTCATCGCTGTCAACTCCTGCTTTACGACCTCGCGCAAGTCGAAGGTGGGGGTTGGGGCACAGGCAGTAGGTGAACGCCTCAGGTCTAATATTTGAAGCTCCTCGCGGATGATGGTGCGGATGAGAGCACGGAGATCTGAAGAATAGGGAACCTGAGGATCGCTACTGTCATGTTGAAGACGAAGAGACTGCATCTCGTCCAGGCGCTGACACGTGGCAGTGATGTCTTGGACAGAAGCCGGATTTTGCACGATTAAGGCGTTGAACGCGACAGACCCAATGCCTTTTAATATGTGTCGCATGCGTTCGGCTTCCGTCATGCTAGGGTTCGCACGGCGGCACAGAGCCAAGACATCCTCTATGTATGAGGTGTACGACTCCTGCGGAAGTTGGAGGCGCGTGCCCAGCTTCTGCTTGGCGACTTCTGCACGGCTAGACGAGGAAGCGAAGACTTGCCGCAGCTTGGCGGTAAACGTGGGCCAATCCGCGATGTCGGATTCATGATTGAAATACCACGTCTGTGCAACACCGGCCAAGTAGAATGCGACGTGCCTCAATTTCTGGGTATCGGTCCACTTATTGCAAGAACTCACGCGGTCGTAGTTGTCGATCCAATCGTCGACGTCATCACCGCGGCGTCCCGCAAAGACAGGGGGATCGCGTTGAGGGCACGTCACAGTCCAAGAGGGAACCGCAGGTGGAGTCGTTTGTGCGGTAGGGTTAGAGGCGCCGGAAGAGCCGGGGTTGGAAGTGTCCATCATAGTAGGGGTAACCGGGCGCAGGCGGCGACCGGAACGTAGCTCCAGGGAGGACGGGAACGCGAGAGGACGTCGGGGTCTTGACGTACCTCCACCACTTTATAAGACCGAGACCGACCGAGCTGTCAAGCGCTTTTTATTCCAAAAAGCAAACGCCCCAGCTCATGCGCGAAGAAGTAGAAGAACAGGGAAGGTGATGATGGCTATATACAAATGAAAAGGACGAAGTACGTTAATAGTGCTTACAATATATTTGTTTACCTATTTCTTACGTTTGTTTACCTGAAATGGCTTTTCTTTCGAATGTCTGAATTTGGAACAAGCTTCGCTCACAGTGAACCTTAACGCAGATCGTGCGCGAAGTTTGTATTGAAGATATCGCGTACGGCAAGAATTGTTCGTGTGCACTATCTCTGAAGCGAAATAAGCCACTAACATTGCAGCGTTAGGGCCATCTCTGCTCTTTCGCTTGTGAATTCCCTTACACCGTCTCACTGTGCTATGTTCATAATAAAGTAATGTCGAGTCTTAACAATTGTCGAATAAATACATATGCATATGACTGTAAACATGCACTACTGACCGTGAGCGAAAAGCGCTTAGTGGTCAGCGAAGCAGTCTCTGCACGCACGTAAGTATTTCACTTGATCGACTGTGCGAATTTATTTTTTTCGTTACTGTTATTCTTGCAAGGATGACGCTATTGTCCGCGTACCTATGCGAATACCGTTTTTTTACGTTCTTACTTGCGCGGGCTCATTTAGCGCGTTTCTACGCCAGGCACAGTTAGCGCATTACGGTTCCGGAACACTGGCGCTAGGCCGCACTGATGAGGTTGACACGTTCGTTTTTTGCATTCTCTTGCTGCCCAAGCACATAGACAACGCTCAAAGATGGCTGAGCTCGATGCAGCACCACACTGTTGAAGTTATAATAACCTTTATGGGCAGGGCCGCGTAGGGTGCGTGTGAACGCAGGGACAATGTTTTGGTGGACACAGGGTCTGCATACATCTTCCATAGGACACGATTTTTCCAGACCGTTGCGAAGTGTATTTACCGACTAGTTCTCTCGCAGAGTGCTCCAATTTGTCTTATACCGGTGTCACACGGCCACTTTTGGTAGCGATCGAGACCGATCTGGATCGGAATGTTCGACCGCGATTGGCTTCCTTCCGCAGATTGAGCAAAGAAGCCAATCGCGACCAAGAAATTCGACCCATGTCGGGCTCGATCACGATCAAAAGTGCGCCGTGTGATCCCCGTATTAGGCACTGGAATGAAGTCGTGTTTGAAAGAATAACAAATGTAGCCTCTGCCACTAAATACGAGAAAATATTGCATCGAAGAGCTGACAATTCTCGCAACCTGTTGGGAAATGTGCCGAAAAGAGTTTACCAAAATGCGTTATTTTACTGATGTGTGGATTGGTTCACATTAGACTGAAATGCCAAGTCCTCAGGTGATGCAGGAAACCGGCGAAGCGTGAACATACCACATCGCGGCAGTGGTCTCGCGGAGTGCTGTGTTGTGGACACACTTAGTCCCCAAAATCGTTATTTTCCGCAGGTTGTTTGTGCACCCATAAACTGCACAGTGCTGGCCTGAAGCCTTTTGATGAGTATATATGCCATTATTTACGAGCGTAAGTCATTCGTGACAAAAATAAACGGAAACATCGAAGGAAAGCTACCACTCCGCAATGCAAGCGCAAGGCAAGCTCACAGTCCAGACCGAACAGGCAACACTGACACATACTCTCCACGCCAGACCGTCGGGAGCGCCCTTGTGAAAACGTCTATATATAGATGTTTTCTATATATAGCGCCCTCGTGAAAACGTCTATATATAGACGTTTTCACGAGGGCGCTTCCGACGGTCTGGCGTGGAGGGTATGTGTCAGTGTTGCCTGTTCGGTCTGGACTGTGAGCTTGCCTTGCGCTTGCATTGCGGAGTGGTAGCTTTCCTTCGATGTTTCCGTTTAGCATTGCGGAGCGGTAGCTTTCCTTCGGTGTTTCCGTTTATTTTTGTCGCGAATGCCTTACGCTCGTAAATAATGGCATATATATCATCAAAAGGCTACAGGCCAGCACTGTGCAGTTTATGCGTGCACAAACTGCAAGCGGAAAATAATGATTTTGGGGACTAAGTGTGTACACAACACAGCACTCCGCGAGACCACTGCCGCGATGTGGTATGTTCACGCTTCGCCGGTTTCCTGCATCACCTGAGGATTTGGCAAACTCTTTTCGGTTCATTTCCCAATAGATTGCGAGAATTGTCAGCTCTTCGATGCAATAATTTTTCGTATGTAGTGACAGATGCTACTTTTGTTATTCTTTCAAACACGACTTAATTCCAGTGCCTAATACGGGTGTCACACGCCGCACTTGTGATCGTGATCGAGCCCGATATGGGCCGAATTTCTTGGTCGCGATTGGCTTCTTTGCTCAATCTGCGGAAGGGAGCCAATCGCGGTCGAACATTCTGAGTCTCGATCGCTATCAAAAGTGGCCGTGTGACACTGGTATAAGACAACTTGGAGCACTCTGTGACAGAACTAGTCGGTAAATACACTTCGCAACGATCTGGAAAAATCGTGTCCTATGGAAGTTGTATGCATACCCCGTTTCCACCAAAACATGGTCCCTGCATTCACACGCACCGTGCGCAGCCCTGACCATAAAGGTAATTAACTTCAACAGTGTGGTGCTGCATCGAACTCACCCATCTTTGAGCGTTTTCCATGTGCGTTGGCAGCAAGAGAATGCAAAAACGAACGTGTAAACCTCATCAGCGCGGCCTAGCGCCAGTTCGGAAACCGTAATGCGCTAACTGTGCGTGGCGTTGTAACACGCTAAATGAGCCCGCGCAAGTAACAACGTAAAAAACGGTATTCGCATGGGTACGCGGACAATAGCATCATGCTTGCAAGAATAACAGTAACGAAAAAAATAAATTATTTGCACAGTCGATCAAGTGAAATATTTACGTGCGTGCGGTGCCCGCTTCGCTGACCACTAAGCGCTTTTCACTCACGGTCAGTAGTGGTTTACAGTCATATGCATATGTATTTATTCGACAATTGTTAAGACTCGACATTACTATGAACATAGCACAGTGAGACGGTGTAAGGGAAACAAGAGAAAGAGCAGAGATGGCCCTAACGCTGCAATATTATTGGCTTATTTTGCATTAGAGATAGCGCACACGAACCATTCTTGCCATACGCGATATTTTCAATACAAACTTCGCGCACGATCTACGTTAAACTACATCGTGAGCGAAGCTTGTTCCAAATTCAGACATTCGAAAGAAAAGCCATTCCAGGTAAACAAACGTAAAAAATAGGTTAACAAATAAATCTTTATAACAAGTCCTGTTATAAACCCTATTGGGATTGACAGTATGTATAAATAAATAAATACTAAAAATAAAAATCTAGCATTTGGGCTGTATCAGTTGCGCTGGCATCTGTGATCACTGTCGCGCGTCGGTTCACTGCAGGTACCGCGCTGCTCGATCGGCACGCTTCTGCTTTGACATTTGGTTATAAGCACCCTACACCGCACCAGATCCAACAAATTTTCCATGATTGAGCTGTTCAGTTGCGTCGGGATCATATGGAGTAACCACCGCATATCTACCAACCACTGACACGCGTCGTCGAGCCGCCGGCGCCTGGTTCTAAGCATTGCCCGACAGCTACGTACGCGCCTGCTTTCGCTGAATGAGGCAACCCCCAACCGCGAAACGAAAGGGTAATTAGATTCAATCGACGATACGGTCACATGGGCCCAGCAATAACAATGAAATATACCGCTGATTAGCACGCCAGGTCTCGACGAAGCAGACGCGGCTGCCGCTGCTACCGACGACGAAACACCACATCCACTGGTGGGCTTGCTGTTGCCATGGCACACTACACTGAGTGCTCACACGAACACGTGAAACATGTAACAAGCGGCACAAGACAAGCGAAGCGGAAGAAAACAATCGAAATAATGCGCGGCGAAGATCACACAACCGAAGTTCGGCCGGCCTGCTCTTGCAAGGCGCACAGTCCAAAATGGCGGTATGACATGTTCTGACGCTAGACGTCGCCCGTGTCGGCCAATGGCGCTGCTCAAACATCGGTTTGTGAAAAGGTCTATAAAAAGTAGCGCCATCCACTTCCCTCCTCCTCCGTTCCACTATCGCGCTCGGCGCGACCAGCGCGATCGAGGCGCGATATCGACAGTGGCGCCGCCTGCGTCGGGCCTGCCGTGGCAGACGACAGCTAACGCGCTACCAGAGGAAATCCGAGGAAAACTTCGATCGCGCCCTGCGGAGACGTTTTTGAAGCGCGATTTTGCTTCGTCAGTCAGTAACTGGTCTTAATAATGCCGTTTTGGAAGTAGCAACGAGACGATGCGAGAAGGCGCAAATAGCAAGTGTGCAGCAAGTGTTTGCGCACGCCGGATGGTAAACAAAAAAAGCCTTTTGCCCTCGCCTTGTCGGTTGCGGCAACTTAAGGTGCAGCAGCATGCCATCACAACGAAGTTCTTGTCCATAACACGTTTGATCCGTTTGTGCGTACAGCACTTTCGTCACACAGGCCCGAGAATGGCAGTCGGAGCGCGCTGGAAAGTAAAAAATATACAAAAGCGCGACGCGAACTTCCACGTGACACGGATTGGCCAATGGGGGAGCGGAGGAGGCTGGGGCGACAGGAGGCGGCTAAGAGAGGGCGAGGAGGAGGCGCCGGGGTGAGCGCGGTGGCGGCAAGATCTAAGAATGGCGCTACTTTTATAAATATAGGGGTTTTAGCGAGAACAGGGAGAGGGCAAAGTGCATTTCTCCTGTGTCTGCCCGGCTCCCGCGGCGCGCGTTGTGCGCGCACGAGATGCCCGCTCGGCTACCGCCGCGTGCGCTCCGTTCGCAAGCGACGGGCGAGCGCCCGCGGGAGAAGGTGGCAGCGTGTGCTTCCCCACATCCTCCCCCCCTTAAGAAGGCCCCCGTACGTTGAGGCTGGCACCTAGGGACATCCGTTTGCCTGAGTACCCGCCGAGGTTGGCGACCGAGGAAGCGTTGTCACAGAACACCGAACACTTGATGTCGACAAGGAAGCGGCTGGTCAGCTGCACTGCTCGGGCTTGCGAGGCGGGATCGTTGTCGGGGCTCGAAGGTGGCTCTCAGTGCTGCGCCCTAGGTGTCGGCTGCACCGGACGGGGTGGTCGTCTGCCGCCCGCCGGCTAGCGGTTCGTGCGGCTCCAAGGCCAGCGTAGCGTCGTCAGTACTGCAAGGGCGTCAGTTGTTCCAGCGCGTACTGCAGGCAATTCGCACGGCCGTATCTCGTCTTGCTCTGCTCTTGGAAATTATTAGCAAACTGCACAAAGCGGCACTGTGATCAGCAGCAAAGTTGGCCGTATCTGGGGACCCCGTCGACGTCTGTTACGAAAGGAATGTTCGCAAGAATCATCACCAATTCGAGTCGCAGCACAAGATAATCACCGCACTGTCCCTCACAGCAGTCTTTGGTGAAACCGCACACTAACGCGTCGAACGTTCATGCCACATTCCCGTCGTGGCCTCGACGACTCGTCGTCCATACTCGGCGCTCCGTGGTCACTAGACGTTCGCTTCCCCGGCAGGAACTACCAAGGTGCCAGCCCGGCGCGGCTGTATGCTCACGCGGTACGCAACGCCACCCGGACTTACGAATGTTCCTCGCAGTCGTCGGGTTACGCAACTAGCAGTCAGATTACTTTCGCCTGCTACGCAAATTGTAGCGCGGCTGCGGGCTCGCCGTTCGGTTCTGACTGCTCTCTCTCACCGATCGCGGTTGAGGGAGGGCCTGATGCTTATCCCACTGCTCATCACACGGCACGTAGCGTTTCAGGTCGCATACGTGTACCGGTCCACCGATCGGCTTTCCTTTCTTTTTCTTGAGCCGGTAAACACGCGAGGAAACCTTCTCTCTCACTTGATACGGCCCGGTCCTCTTCGGCTCCAGCGAGACAGCGAACTGTTTGGTAGCGTCGCTGAGAACGTGCTGGCGTCGAAGCACCAGATCGCCCACTTCGTAGTGGACGTTCCGATGCGAGCGGTCGTACTGCGCCTTCTGCTGTGCCCTTGCAGTGCGAAGATTACAGCGTGCTTTATGTAAAGCTTCCGTCATCTTGGCACGTAGATGCGTCGCGTATTCAGCTCGTGCTGACGACGCGACTGGCATTCCGCTGCGATCCGCGAGAACCCTATCCATCGGATTCGGCAGCTCTCTCCCCAGGTTGAGAGACGAAGGCGCATACCCAGTCGAGCGGTTCACTGTCGATCGCAATGCAAACCTGATCTCTGGAAGGTAGGTATCCCAGTCCTTATGCCTTTCAGAGAACGCGACAAGCATGTGCTTGATGTTGCGATTGACTCGTTCAGTGGGGTTCGACTGAGCATGGTAGGTTGTCGTTTTCTTATGCTTAATGCCCAGTGCGGCGCATGAGTCAATGAACACCTTTGCAGTGAAGTAGGACGCATTGTCCGTTATCAACTGCTCCGGAAAACCAAACCTGGTGAAAACCTCCATCAACTTATCCATGATCACCCGTGCCGTCAGTTTTCGTAGGGGGAAAAGTTCTACCCATTTACTGAAGTGATCCGTGACCACCAGCAAGAATTTGTTCCTGCTCGGTGTTGTGGGATACGGTCCCATGACGTCACATGCCGCGATTTGCCAGGGAGTCTGGCTGTCGATAGGCTGCATGAAGCCGGGCGGTCGTCCGCCTCGGGGCTTGACGCTTTGGCACACATGACACGATCGGGCGTAGTGAATCACGTCCCGTTTCATGCCTGGCCAGGTAGCGAAGCGACACAACTTAACGTAATTCTTGGGGCCGCTCGCGTGCCCAGCGATGCACGAGTCATGAAAGTAGCGTAGCAGTGCTCCTCTCAACGCGCGTGGTATCACCACCTTAAACACCTCACTTGTGTCGTTCTCAGTGGGAATATACCTCAGCAGGACGCCGTCGGAATTCAGCAGATAGGAATCCAGCGCGCTCACAGCATTACCAGCTGTTCTTGAGCGCTCCGCACCGACAGCAATACCAGCTGCCTCCATGTGCGCGGCGGCCGCGCCGCCCGGCTCCCGGAGCCCGTCGAGCACTTTTCGACAACACGGATCCTTCTGCTGAGCCTCGAACAGCTCCTTTCTGCTGAAGACAACTCCTGCGGAACCGACAACATCTACGTGGTTCACGCTCTCGCCCAGGATCGACGGTTGTTCCGCGTCCCTTACTCGGGCTACGGCCAGGGTTTCTCCCTCGCCTCGGACTGGCGCTCGCGAAAGTGCGTCCGCTGCGGCATTGCTTTTTCCTTTGCGGTAGCGCACGGTGAAGTCGTAATGCTGCAGCAGCAGTGCCCAACGCGCCAGGCGGCCACTCGGCTCACTCAAGCGCCTCAACCAAGTGAGAGCCATGTGGTCCGTCTCAATCGTGAATGCCACTCCGTCGACATAATAGTCAAACTTCCGCAGAGCGAAAACTATCGCGAGACACTCCTTCTCTGTCACCGAGTAGTTCCTTTCCGCCGGTGTTAACGAACGGCTCGCGAACGCAACCTTTCGGAGAATGCCTCCGTGCTCCTGAAGCAAAATTGCACCTAGACCCAGGTCGCTTGCGTCTGTTTGAATCACAAACTCCCTGTTCAAGTCGGGCAGCTGCATCTCTGCCGTGTCAGCGAGCACCTTTGTGAGGCCGCGCAGTGCCGCCTCCTGCTCTGGACCCCAAGTCCAACGCTTGTCTTTCCTCAAGAGCTTCGTTAAAGGCGCTTGCACTGCCGCGCAGTCTGGAATGAATTGGCGATGAAAGTTCACCAATCCCAGAAAGCGTCTCAGTTCGCCGATGTCTTTCGGCGACGGGTAGCTCAGTATAGCCTCGAGCTTATCCTCACTCGGCAGAATGCGGCCGTTGTCCAACGTGAATCCCAACAGCGTTATTCTGTTCGCAGCTATCTGAGCTTTACTCGGGTTCAACGTGATACCCGCGGACCTCAGCCTGTCTAGGACGTCTCTCAAGTGGCGCAAGTGCTCGTCGAATGTTTTCGAATAAACCACTATGTCGTCGAGATATGCGAGAGCATGTTGCCACTTCGCATCTCCTAGAACTCGGTCCATCAACCTCTGATAAGTAACGGGAGCTCCGACTAAGCCAAAAGACATTCTTTTGAACTGAAAGAGCCCGCGGTGACAAGTGAAAGCCGTTTTCTCTTTGTCACGCTCGTCCATTTCGACCTGAAAATATCCACGACTAGCATCGAGCGTCGTAAAGTAATTCGCCCCGCCTAGGTTAGATACTAAAGAGGAAATGGAGGGTAGAGGGTACGCATCCTTCTTCGTAACCTCATTCAGCCTGCGGTAGTCTACACAAAGGCGATAAGTATCATCCTTCTTCGGGACTAGAACTACCGGGAAGCCCCATGGGCTGTTCGACCTTTCCACAACGCCTGTGTCGATGAGTTCGTCTAAGGCGCTGTCAAGTGCTTTCCGTTTAGTCAAGCTTATCGGCCGAGGATTACATTTCCACGGCGCAGCGTCACCCGTGTCTGTCCTGTGCCTGACTAACGTAGTGAGGCCCGGCCGGTCCGTGAAAATCGCGTCGTATTCGTACAACAGCGATGACAGTCGTGCCCTTTCTCTCTCTGGCAGGCTGTTGACCTCTGACAAAAGTGGGTGCGCTGCCCCTTGCAACGTCGCAGCACAATGTTGTGCCACCGTCTCTCCGCTGCTTTCATCGCCTTTACCGATTACTGTTTGCTCGCTCGGCTGTGGCTGGGTGTGGCCCGCTCGCGCCCGGAGACTGGCGTGTCTCCGCTGGCACGGGCGCTTTTGCGAAACGCTTCAAAGCACCCGTTCCGTTCTCTCGGTAACCTCCGCTGGCAATGTCTATCAAAATACCCGACTTGGCGAGAAAGTCTCGACCTAAAATAACAGGCACTGACAGACTGGGAAGATGTACGAGGCGTTGTCGCCTGACGCGTCTCTCCCAACGAATAACTAGCCTAGCTGCACCGCTCGATTGTGCTGTGCCGGAAGCAAGGCGGAAAGTGGTGTCACTATCTCTTAAGCGGATATTGTTCTCGCGGAGATGATGCAACACCTCGTCACCAAATAAAGAAGCGCTTGCCCCAGTATCCAATAATGCGGCAAACTTCTTTCGGGCTATCGTTAGCTCGATGAACGGCGCCTGCGAGTCCGCGACATCTCCTACGCGACAAGCCAAAGGCGCAAGTAAATCGAAATCACCGGTTGTGTTCGAGATCGCCGCCCGGGACCCAAGGTGGATCACCGGCGGCCTCGCCCGTTTCCCGAACCACGTGCTCGACCTCGGCCCGGCGTACTTGTGCAGTCATGGGCGATGTGCCCCAGTCCGCCGCACTGATAGCAACGGCCACCGAAGCCTCGGTGGCGTGGGCGCCCGTCGCTCCAATCCGGCGGGCCGTAGCTTCCACGCTCAGCGGTCGGCATGTGCCGCTCCTCCGTTCTCGAAGATCTCCTGTGCTCTCCGAAGTGGCGAGCAACGCCGCGAGCGCTCTCGCACCTCCGGCGTTCCGGAATTGTGATGGCTTCGTGACGTCACCCTCGTCGCTCTTGATTGGTTCTTCATCTCGTGGCACGCGGCATTTGCCGCAGAACCCATTTCGCGCGGCACGCGCCGCAAGACCCCCGATTCCTGCCGCTTTTTCCGCACGCAGCATGACGCGTTGCCGCGCGTTCCTGACGCGCGTTTTTGCTGCGTGTTTTTGCCGTTGGCGTGGCCGTGCCCTAAAGTCCAAGGGCGATAACGCAGTCGAGAGGAGCGCCGGTCGCCGAGCTGTGCGGACGTGCCTCCGCGTTGCTCCGGCGTTTTGCATCTCCGTGATCTTTTATGTGCCAAATTTTGCCCGGATTTTTGTCTCATCGTCTGCGACTCAACCCCCGATCACGAGAAAGTGCGGATTTAGGTTTCTGAGTGAGTTTTGGGCATCTTTCGGCCCTTTTCCCCTTTACGCCACCGGAGCCTAGTTGGACCTAGCTACGAGTACGCCCGCCGCTCCGAGCGGCGTCGGCACGGCTAGGCTTGACATGGCCTGGAGCGCTTCGGCGCCACTTCTATCGGCTCCGAGCGTCTCCAACTCCGTCGAAAGGGGCAAAGAAGACGAAATTGAAGCAATGGAGGGAACCGACTGGCAATTGGTTCAATCAAAATCGGCTAAGAAGAAGCAAGCGGTGGAACGCGGCAAGTCTCAACCCAACGCTTCTAGAAGTTTCCAAGAAAGCGGCAGGGTTGGCGCCAAAAGCAGTCGCCGGGCGGCTGCCTTAACGAAGAGAGTGATCGTGGCTTCGCGTATGCCGGCGCTACCGTCTACGCATTGCAAGATCATCGTCTGACCCCGAGGCGGTCTGGATTTACGCAAAACCAGTTGCTACGGCATCTCCACCGCCATCTTCACCGCGGCCGGAATCACCGCCACCCAAGCCTCTACTGACTTGGTTTGCACCAATGTCGTGCAAAACATCGTTGTGGTGTGCACCGAAAAAGAAGGCAATGCTCGCAAGATCTTGGCTCTCAAGAACATTCGCGTCAACGGCAAGGAGCACGAAGTGGCGGTGTACGCCGCCGCCGAAGGCAACTACGTTAAGGGAGTGGTCCGCAACGTCGAGTGTGACATCGGCGACTCCGAGCTCGCAAGGCTCATCGTACACCGGGGAAACCCCTTGGTTCGCGGAGTGAAGCGCATCAAGCAAACCGGCTCTGTCGTCGTTCTCTTCGACGGAGAAGAAGTCCCCAGCTACATCAGAGTCGGCCAGGCAATAGTTCGGTGCTACCTCTTCAAGAAACAGATATAGGTGTGCAGCAAGTGCACTCGAGTTGGTCATCGCGCGGACGTCTGCCCCACTCCAATGGTGAACGTGTGCCGCAACGGCGGCGCCAAGGACCCGAAGCAGGAGCACTCATGCCATGTTAGATGCAAACTCTGCGGCTAGGGTCACCCTACCGGAGACAAAGCCTGCCAACAGAAGTACCAGACCCCCTTTGTCGTTCGACAGAGGCGAAAGGAACGAGAGATGGAACGTGCCTCCAAAGTGGACCTGCAGGATTTCCCAACGCTCGAGGCCGGGCAGCCTGGGCCATCTTATGGTGGCTGGCTGCAGCCTTTCATTATGGGAGGCGGACCCGTGCTTCCCGCCACTGCGAAATGGACCTCCAAGGAAAAGAATCCAGAACCTTCTAAAACATCATCTGGACCCTCTGCCCAGGTAAGCGGGGGCACCGTCACCGCTAAGGAATCAGGGGAGCTTCAGAAAGTCAGGAACGAGAACGCAAAACTCGGCTCAGAGTTAGCGGAGGTCAGAAAGGAAATAGCGGCGCTCAAAACCACGTTCTCAGCATCGAGACGGGATGGCGACCAAAATGGCGCCAACGGTCGCAAGCGCCGAGCTGTATCGAGCTGTTTCCGAGGTTGACGTAACAGATAGCCTTAACCAAATCAAAGAATCCTTGAAGCAGATTTCTTCGACGCTTCAAGAAATCAACAAAGATATAGTAATACTCAAGGCACAGAATCGCTTTATTGATTTTCGCCTAAGGGACCTTGAATGTAGGATGGATTTCCCGAAGCCTCCGCCGCTCCCGACAGAATTATCGCTGTTAATAACAGACCCCGCCGTTGTGGCGGAGCTCGCGCTAAAGCAGATACCGCGCCCTCAAAGCGTTCCGAAGTCTCAGCCTTGTGCTGAAACTAAATCATAATCATGGCTGTGGCATCTAACACCGACTTTTGTGTCTGGCAGTGGAACTGCTGCGGATCCAAAAGAAAAAGCAGTATTAGCTCAATATCTTCGACCGTGCGAATCAAAACCTCAGGTAATTCTACTTCAAGAAACGATCACGCCCGGCAACACGTTTAGTGGTTACGAGTCTTTTGAACGCGTCAAGAACGGTGGCAGAAGAGTCGTTACTCTGGTCAAAAGGGGCATCACAGTCATTGAACACGAAGACATAGATAAGCGCTCTAACGCCGAATATGTATGTACAGAACTATTACCGGGTAAGAACATGCGCAGGGGATTGCTTATGCTCAACGTATACAGTTCGCCAAGGCGATACGACGAGCGCTTTTACGGCCTCATCGGAAAATCAGTAAAGATGGCTACCGACGCCGGCATACCGCTCGTAGTAGCCGGCGACTTTAACGCACCTCACTCCACGTGGGGTTACGTTAGAGACTCGCCCAAGGGTGTTTCGATATGCAAAGCCATACAGGACTTTCATCTCACGCTACTCACGGACTCTGGTTTCCCCACGCGCATAGGCAACTCGGTAACGAGACCGTCGACCCCAGACCTCTCTCTGGTCGCTTATGACGGCAAGTCATCATGGTGAAACATGGGGGAAGATCTGGGGTCCGATCATATTATCATTGAAATGACACTGCATGCTCAATGAAAAACCACCAGAATTCAGCGCATAGTTGATTGGGATCTCTTTAGATCCAGAAGGAGAGACAAAGCCTCTCCCAACGACTGCGGCGAGTGGATAGAAACACTCTTCTCCGATGTCTCTGCCTCCACTAAGGAGACAGAGACGGAAGATTTCCCAACCATGGACAGTCACTTAGCGCACATGTTTGAGGCTAAAATGGCTCTCAAAGAACGGTGGGCAAAGAACAAACTCAACAGGTCACTAAGGAAACGCATCGCCAAGATCAGTGCAGAAATTGCCTCGTACTCCAACGTGTTAGAACAGAAACACTGGGTCGAAACATGTGACAAAGTCGACGGGCAGATGAGGGTGGGCGGCAAGTGGAACTTGCTGAAACACCTTCTGAAACCCACCGACACCTGCGCCACCCAGAGATCGGCCATCGAGAGACTCGCTCACCGAGCTCTCACTCTTCGTAGCAAAGATTGGGTCATGAATGATCTCGCCGCAATTCATCTGCCGCCTGACACCATCTCATCCACGCTGCCGCGCGGCTACGCCGGAAATGATTCCGGTGAGCTGGACAGCGACATATCGGAATGGGAAGTCAGGTCTGCACTTCACAAACTCAATAGCACCTCGGCGCCGGGCGCTGACCGCGTCACGAACCGCATCCTCAGAAACCTTGACGACAAGTCGGTCACCGATCCTGACCGGTCTATTTAACAAACATTGGAAGAACGGCTCGTATCCACAAGAATGGAAACACGCAACCGTCATACTGATACCCAAACCTGGTAAGAAGTGCATGACAGAGAATCTTAGACCGATCTCACTCACATCGTGTGTCGGCAAAATTTTCGAACATGTCATAAACGATAGGGTCTCTAAGCACATAGAGCGCAATGAACTCTTCCCACCCAACATGGTAGGCTTTCGCCCACACTTATCAACACAAGACGCCATGCTTCTAATCAAATCGCAGGTCATCGACGCCTCCACCAGAGATCCAAGAGTCATTTTGGCTCTGGATCTAAAAAAGGCGTTCAATACCATACTTCACGATCACATCCTGGAAGCCATCTCCGAGCTTGGTCTCGGTAGGCGTTTCTTTGACTTCGTTAGGCAGTTCCTGTCAGGCAGAACGGCTACCATCAGGTTATCAGGTTAGGGGAGGTGGAGTCAGACAAGTTCCAACTAGGCAACACTGGTACCCCGCAAGGGGCAGTGATTTCGCCCCTTCTCTTTAACATCGGCATGACGGCTCTCGCTAGAGAGCTCGATAACAACAGCGACATCGGCTCCGCCATCTATGCCGACAACATCACCGTTTGGTCCCGGGGCGGCTCGGTGGGCCACACTGAGAGTACGCTCCAAGAAGCCGTACGTACGGTCGAGAAACACCTTTCTCATATGCAACTCGCACTATCAGGCAACAAGTCCGAGCTCCTAGTCTACCAACCCATCCGCATGGGGCGACGCCCTAAAGGGTGGAGACCGCCGGCGGAGATCGACATACACTTGATCACTAAGAACGGCGCGGAAATACCCCGCAAAGACACCATATGCGTGCTAGGCATGCTTATCTCGGAGAACGGCAGGAATGCAGCTACGATACAGAAACTGCAACAGCACACCGCTGCCACCGTTCGGCTCATTCAAAGGATTCATTCAAAGGATCTCGGGAAGAAGAGGAGGCATCAAGGAGGACAACCTCCTCTGGCTATTCCATGCCTTCCTTCTAAGCCATGTCAATTACGTCGCCTCCATGCACGTCTGGAGCGCTGCCGAAAAGGCCAAACTCGAAGTCCTTACTAGACAGACTGTCAAAAAGGTCTTAGGGCTCCCTTCTAGAACGAGTACCACAAAGCTCGAGGCGTTGGGCGTGCACAATAAGCTCGACGAATTAATAGAAGCGCAGCGCACTGCCCAGATTTCCAGGCTTTCGAGCACTGGAGCGGGCAAGGCGATTCTAGCCAGAGCGGCATCACCTCTCCCCTGACTAAGGAGAGAGCAGTTCCATTGCCAGAGACCGTAAGGTCGACGATCACGGTTTATCCACTTCCACGAAACATGAATCCGGTACATAGTCAGGGTAGAAGGAGAGCGCGGGCTAAAGCCTACCTCTCTCAGCTAAACAGCAGAAGAGAAAACGCGCTTTTCGTAGACGCATCTCGTTCGGGACCAAATAGCTTCGTGGCCGCCGTGGTAGACATGAGCGGCCGCACCGTTAGTGCCGCCTCTGTAAGGACCAAGTCCGTCGGGGTAGCCGAACAAGTCGCCATCTCTCTGGCGTTAACGGCTAGAGATCCATTCCTCATCTTTTCTGATTCCATGACGGCCGTCAGGTGGTTCGACGCCAATCAAATCTCTTTGGCTGCTCACAGAATTCTCACTCACAACAAAGTATTTCCTCACGAGTTGACGTGGTTTCCCGCCCACATGGGCGCCTCCGTCGACGACATCGCCAATCCCAACGAACTGGCTCACGCTCGGGCGCGAGGACTCATCCACCGCCCCGGGCAAACGAGCCCCCCGCCCACTGCGGGGGAGGGAAGTGGCGGCGGCGCCGACGGGGACCCGTTGACTACCTTTCACGAGATAACTTCGCATTACAAACTAGACAGGAAATCCTTCACGGATCCGCATAGAGAATTAAGTAGGAGGCAGGAGATAGCTCTCAGACTCCTCCAGACTGAATCCTTCCCGTCGCCGGCCACCATGGCCATGTACACGGACATTTCACCTAACTTCTTGGCATGTAATCAACTCGCAACCTTTCCTCATTTGATGTGGCGGTGGCCCTGCTTACGCGTCTCCACAAGGAAGCATCACGTCAACGAGATGGACTTCTTCCACTGCATCGCAAGCTCAGACCTTGCGCACCAACTCCGGGCGGTCCAGGGAGCCTGTGAAGCGATCAAAGGTTCCCGACCCCTACGCGGGCGATGCCCTCAGCGGGTTCCTAGGGACCCTCTTCCCAGGACGCAAATAAAGTTCATCTGTCTGTCTGTCTGTCTGTCTGTCTGTCTGTCTGTCTGTCTGTCTGTCTGTCTGATAACGCAGTCGCCGCGCGCCGTATGCTGTATGTGCGAGTGAAAACGTGCGAGGGGAGCCGACGACCGCGTCTAAATCTCACGCGCGCAAGGAAAGCAGGGAGGAAGCGCGCCTTCTTTCGTTGCGCTCGAGGCATCGGCGAGGAAGCGAGGGGGGAGGGATAGCGAGGCGGCGTGCGGTCGCACAGGCCGTATCTTGAAAGCGATCTGCATTGGGGCAGAGTCTAGCAATGTAGGTGCATCGGCGGCTCGTAGCTTTCTCCGTGCTGTGTGTTCTCGGCGCTCAGTTTGCGTTGAGGCGATAGACAACAGCACGAAGGTCACTTCGCTCGCTTCTCCAGTGGTGCTTTCACACGCCGCCAGCGTTTGACAGCGCGTGTCCGCGCTCATCGAGTCTGATGTGCCACAGCGTGTACCAGTGCTTCGGCAACATCAGCTGGAAAAAGAGAGAGTGCCGGCTTGGCGGGCTAGGCCAACTGCAGCAAGCGGCAGGATCAGATTTGAATGAAGGGAGGGGGAAAGGTCACACCCGCGGCGGCAAGATCGCCGGGTTGAGGGATGCAGGGCCGCCTCGCACACGCGCGCACGCACACGTGCGCTCGCTTCGCATTCCGTCGCGGCGGAGAAGGTGCTTCCGGTTGCTGCTCCCGCAAAAATGCCAAAATTTGGGGCGAAATCTCTAGGTGGTCGGAGGGGGAAATTCATTATATCAAGGGGGTCTCCCGCTGCCACTTCGTTACGTAGAGGTCTCAAATACGTGTGCTTCTATGGAGTAACGGCGGGGTATCGAAAAACTTCGTTATATCCAGGAATTTGTTATATGGAGGTTCGTTATAAGCAGGTTTAACTGTACATCATTGACCAAGTCAGAAAGTTTCAGCACTTCACTAAAGGCCCGTTTATAGTACGACGTTATCGGCGCGCGGGCAAGCGTCGTTTGCGGCCAGTCACGCTACGCCGCTTGTGCTGAGCCAGCCAAAACGCCATCTCCTCTATACTATACGCTTTTATTTACTCAATGAATCATCAAATCTTGTTTCCATTTAGCACAAGACCAGTGTGGAAGCTGAAATTCTCGTCATCTCATGACTGATAGCGCTAGCAGCGGCGAAGGCCTCGTGACATCCTTCGCAGCGCGCGTCTTCATCTGAGACGCGCTTTGCACCAACGGGCGCACATCCAGATTATTTTTTCACCACTCGGCTGCTCGCCAACAAATTGTCCGTCCATCGCGATGTAGCCAGTGCTCTTCATCTTCGACAGCCTTGCACTCAGTCAAAGCGAAACTACTGCTTGCCACAACCGCTGCGGATGAAACCGCGGCCGCTATCGACGCGATCATGGACGGCGACCTTACAGTTCAGAAGGCAGGCGGCTGATGCATGCACCAATTTAGTAGTCAAAACGAAACTACCGTTCGCTGCAAGAAGTGCGGACGAAACTGCGGTCGCCATCAACGCTGCCATCGGAGGCAACTACGCAGTTGTAAAGGCAAACAGCCGACGCGCGCACCGAGTGAAAACGAAACTACTATTTGCCGCAAGCACTGCGGACGAAACTGCGGTGGTTATCGACGCGATCATAGATGGGGACTACGCACTTATGGAGGCACGCGGCTAGCCGCCAACGCAGTGTTACGCGCGGCGGTAAACGCAAGAATAAAGGCTTTAAAGGCACAAATAGGCACGAAGCGCTTCGGCGTTGCTGTCAGTCACGTGCCGCGCACGATTGCCGCTCAGGACCACGGCGATGCAGAGTGCGCCGCTTCGTTTCGGTTGAACGCTACGCATTTCTTGCTCTTCTGCAGTGCACATTTGCGGTGCTCCGCGCATTTTTTTTTTTTTTTATTCCTCTAATGTATACGTCAGTGCGCACGCTATCGGCCGCCTTTCTCCTATTTGTAGATAGGGTAGGTACCCTATCTACAAATAGGAGAAAGGCGCATGGTGGTAGGCTATGGCCTCCGAGATTCAAGTGCGAAAGCTTATCGGCTGTCTGCCCGTTCTCAGAGGTTGGGTGGCTATAAGCTGCTTGCGTATTTATCGCGCAGTTCGCGCGTTGCTGTTACGCACTGTGATGTGCTTTTTGACACTCGGGCATGGGTAATGGAGGTTCTTTGGATCGAGCACACCTCGTGTTCGCCGTTTTAGCCACTTGTCGAGCGTGGGACCATGGAAAATTTATCAGCGGCTCGCGGAACCCCGAGCAGGGGCCTGCGGAACCCACTTTCAGAACCCATGGTCTAGTGTTGCGCTCGAGCTCTTCGCAGGGTGTTCCAACACGCAGAGGTGAGGTGACGCAGCAGGAACTGGCAGACATGTGTAACGATGCCCGAGATTTTTAGTTGGAGCTTATTGTTCGCTCCAGGGTGTGTTGTGCACACAGCTGGAATGATGTGTGTGCACACAATGCTTGTGCCAACAGCCAGAATGTTGGCGGCGACACTCTCTGGAGAACGTGCATGCACCGTGACAGCACGGTGGTGGTGGTAACGCATTTCGAGTGCCCGTGTAATTGCTGTCGCAATAAAAAAAAGCTTGCGCGGTCACTGCGGACTTTAGTATCGACTTCGGCTTGCCGCTGGGTAAGCCGATGCAAAGCAGTATATTAGCCATGGAGGCAGACAACTGTTATAGCAAAGCAATAGATATAACATAGTAGGTTTGCCTCCCTCTTCGAGTTTGTCATAACAAGGTTTTACTGTAGAGTCATGGGAAAGCTTATATTGTGAATGTATCACGGCATATTGGGGTGGTCATTTCTGAGTGCTCCGGAAGCACTACAAAGGTCATAGAAAAATGGGCACTCGAAAGTCCTGAAAAAGTTTCGTCCGTAGACACACAACAGGGAGTGATCTTTTTTCTGGAAGCGGAATTCGTCCATCTCTTTTACGGCCGAAAAGGAGTAGCCTCGAAACCAGTGGGCGCCAAAATAAGCAAGTGCGTAGTTTTCTGTCGCCTAGGATCATCATAAAAAATAATTTTATGTCTCGCAGAAGGCGTAATAAACCCAGTAATGCTCATTTTCTTTTGTACTCTCGTAAGCGGGTCGAGCGAGTCGGGGATGTCACGCAAACGCTCTTTAAACTACGACAATAAATCTTTACATTAACGTTTCTTAATCTGATGTTGTTAAAGTTATTTGAAAAACACGTAATACAATAAGTTTTCACTTTATATATTGAGATAGATAAGTCTATTTTGGTCGATTTTGTTTCGAATGCTAGCGCCACGCTTTCGGTAGCGTGTCCAGAAGGAAACACTAAAGAACACCGCCCAAGCACTCCATACAGATGGTACCCTACCGAGATTTTGGCCAAAAATAATACAAAAATACAAAGTTTTTTTATTTGCCTAATTAATTCTACGTATCTTGAAACAACCAAAATATATCCCTAAAGGCACTTTATTTGTAAGTTACACGCAAAATATTTTTTTGAAGATACGGAGAGAGGGTTGGCTTCACTCCACTTAACAGTGGAGATTGTCCAGCGCACAGTTTCCATCGTCTGTCATGGGTACCTTTATGCCAGGCGCTGCCGTGAGAAGGTGAAGTAAATTTCCAGTGCGTCGTCACCTGCCACAGTTAGCAGTAAAGCAATCTTTGAGGCATCTGGTCGAGGCTTCTTGTTGGGCTCGGAGGAAACCAAGAAAAGTTTGTTTGAAAAGCTTCCATTGCTTACTGATTTCGCTAGTGAAGTGTAGCGATGGTTTCACAAGTTCCGTGCTTCTTTACCGTGCACGAACACTACGGTCGTGACTTCTGACACCATGTATCGTTAATAGTGTCGACAGAGTAACAACATATACCAGTTCTCGGCAAACAAAGACGCCCCAGCGTTTATTTGTACTCGTTTTATACCTAGTACAGGAAAGGTGGCGAGCATGCGCCGATGATGCTACACGCAGGCACGTATCACTTCGGCTTATCTACCTAATACAGGAACTGAGCGTGTTTGCAAGTATTTTAGCTCGAACACGGTTTCAACATGCATCCGCGTTTGCGCTTAAATGCGCGAGGTTTGCTGTTGCTTATATACGACCGACGTGTCGGTTGCTGAGTCGCACATTATATTGCAAAAATGATCTAAAAGTACCACTCCTTGTACGAAGTCGGCGGTTACCGGCGCCATATTGGAATGGCCTCATATTCGCTTTACGCAGGGGTTATATGCTTATATTTTTGTGAATTCAGCTATCTTTAAACTTCGCTTATCTTGAACATTTTTTCAGTTTTTACTACTTCCAGCTAACAGGGTATTACTGTATTTGTTAAGTGGCCAAGACATAAAATATTATTAATCAGTAAAATATTAGGGTGTTATGCTGTCAGGGGATGAATCTTGGTCAGAACATGTTAATATCATAGTTAGAAGTGCAGGAGTTGTCCTTGGCTTCTTGCAATGATGTTTAAAACATGTAAGCATTGACATAAAAGAAGCAGCATATAAAATTTGTTTTACCAATGTATTGGAATATGCTTTCTCTGTGTGGGATCCATTTTGTGGTGTGTACGAGGTCTGTTAGAAAAGTATCCGACCTTATTTTTTTTTTGCAAACACCTGATTGATGTGAAACAAGCGCGCTTGCATCAGCTGACCTTGAACCTTCGTGCGCATGCGTGAATTTTTTCCTGCCTGCCGCTAGCATCAGTCGCTGGGACGCAGCGCATGAGTGGGGTAGTGCACGCTGCTCTCGTCGGTTTTTTTATTGCAAGGAAAATGACGGAGCTACTGGAGCAGCGCTACTGCATCAAATTTTGCCAAAAACTGGGCAACAGCCAAGTGGAAACCATTCGGAAGATTCGGATGGCTTTCGGTGACGATGCTATGAGCAGCACACAGATTAAGGAGTGGTACAACCGTTTTCAAGACGGCCGCACATCGGTGGAGAGATAGCCACGTTCCGGTCGGCCATCAACAGTGATGCTGACTGCTTTCTTTGACTCCCGCTGTGTGGTACACCACGAGTACGCACCACAGGGTTAAACAATCACCAAAGAGTACTACAGGGATGTCCTCCGTCGCCTACGTGATGCTGTGTGGCGCAAGAGGCCGGAGTTGTGGTCAACAGAAAATTGGCACATCCATCACAATAATGCTCCTGCACATTCCTCGCACTTGATTCAGACTTTTTTTTGGCAAAAAACTAGACTCCTGTAGTTCAACAGGCTCCTTACTCTCCTGATATGGCCCCCTGAAACTTCTGGCTGTTTCCCAAATTCAAGATACCATTGAAAGGAGCGCGATTTCAGACAAGAGAGGACATTATGGCTGCAACAACAGCTGAGCTAAGCTCCATTCCGAAAGAGGCCTTCTCGGAATGCTTCCAACAATGGCAGCACCGTTGGGAGAAGTGTGTGGAGTCCCAAGGAGGGTGATTAGGTTTCCAACACTCCAGTTATGCCAGTTTTTTTTTCTTCGGCCAGAATTTTTATACAGTAAAACCTCGATAATTCGAAGGTCGCCGGACCGCGAAAATTCTTCGAATTAAGCGGATTTTCGAATTAACCGAAATGAATAAAAAAAGAAAACAAGCAAGAACTTGCCGCAAAAAGAAATCGCGCTGGTTCGCCGCCCCTAGTGCCATGCTCTCCAGCTGGCTCAAAAAACGTAGCATACAAATATCATCCGCACTGCCCTCAACAAAGTTGCGGACGATGTTCACGGAATCGATAACTGCCGCGAAAGCGGGCGTGGTGGTGCTTGACTCCAAAAATTTGGACTTGCTGGATATTCCGGACTTCAAAAATGCACCATCAGTGTTCCCATTGAGTTCATGCATTTTCGCACCCAATTTTTCGGACGAATTGAGACCCCAAAGTTCGATTTTGCGGACTAAATCGCTCTTTCCTAGCCGCGCTACCCAATCTTGGAGGCCGCCATGTTGGATTTTGCACTGGCTTGAATTCCAGTGACTCGCTGTATAGCCTCCAAGATTAGAACACGCGCTATCAATAGAGAGCTCGCGCAATCCTCCAGTCTCGGAGGCCATGCCATCGTAACCATTTATTGTGGGATTTTTTTTTTTTTTTAATTCGACAGCAATTATATGGACACTTCAAGCGGATTTTCGCCGTCGGCGTCGCCGCCCTGAGGATCCATACAAAGTCCAACGGCGATAAAATCATCGCCGCGCGCCCGCCGTATGTGCGAGTGACAGGGCGCGGGGGACGCGCGCTTTCATGGAGAGCGAACGCACGGCGGAGGCGACTTCCTCCCTCGTGCGAAAGGCCGTGGGGTGGGGGGGCGACTTCTACTCTTCTAACAACTGCGTACTTAGCGCCAGAGCGGTTTCTCGCGCGCAGCGTATCTTGAAAGCGATCTCCAGACGGCTCTGACGTTTCGTATGGGCTGTGCTCTCACCGCTCGCAGCGATAGACCGCGGCTGCGGCGGCCGCGCTCGCTCGTGCGCGCTGACACCACGCGTGTTATTTCAGTGAGTTTTTTTTTTTTTTTCTCTCAAGTTTCGGTTGCTATTTTGAACGTGGCGTGTACACCGAGCAGGTGTCTCGGAGACCCATGTCTCAGTGATCGGCGCTACCTCCTGTACCTTCGCGAGAGCTAAGCGGTGCGAAGCTCGTTTCTTGGATCTCCATGGCGAACTCCGTTGGCAGAGATCGCCAACGCGGTGGCGTTCGTGTCGACTGTACACGGAGACGACGTCATTGCTGCGCAAATCCAAGCAAGTCGATCCTCTCCAAGCGTAGTATGAGGCAGGGCATTATTAAAGATTTTTTTAAAGCCGCACTAATGACTTTTTTTTTTTCGGCCGAACGAGTTTTCCGGACTATTTTTCAGTGCCCACGAGCTCGGAAAATCGGTTGGCGACTGTACGGAGCGCCCTAACCTAACCGCCGCACGTTGCTACTAGCCGGAAACTTCGAATTATCCGAATAGAGCCGCGCGGGCCATTCACATTATCCGGTAGAATTTGCATTGAGAATGACGGGACCGCTCAAATTCTTCGAATTAACCGAAATTTCGAATTAACCGAAATCGAATTATCGAGGTTTTACTGTACTTTTCTAACAGACCTCATACATATGTATTGGAAAAAATACAATTCATTGCGGCAAGATTTGTCCTGTTAAGATATGACCGCTCTGGGAATGTAGCATAAATGAAAAAAGAACTTGGTTGGATCTCTTTGTTTGAATGATGATGCAGGTTACGCCTTAAGCTGTTTTATTCAATCCTCCATAATCATATGGGATTCTGCTCATCCAACTATCTGAAGGCCCCACATTATGTTTCCTCGTGTAAAGACCATCTACTTAAAGTTGGGCCGTACCTTTTCAGGACTGATCTTTTTAATGCGACAGCATTAAGGGCCCCATGTCACAGAAAATGTGGCGTCGGCGTCCGCAGCCAAGAAAATCATCCTGAACCACCCTGACCACGCAGGCCCTCCGCATGGCGCAGAGGTGCTGGTGAACTAATTGAATTTCTCAAAGTAAAATGCGCCAGAAAAATCGTAAAGTATGACAACCACAACCTACAAGTATGATAGCGTCGGGTTGTAATTTGAATATACAAGAAAACATAATGCTGTTCAGTGGAAACTCAAACACCAACCCCTTTTCCAGCATTTCTGCCATCCATACAGCAGCGCGCCCCAGTTGTTGCTCTTTTCAAAAACACCATCCAGGTGGCGCTCGCGTCCTCGGCAGTGGCAGGCCGAGGCAAAGGTGCAGAAAAAAGAAAGCTGCCGGGAAGCCTGACAAACAGTCAGGGATCTGTGAATACTGACACGTACACATGTTTATCTTTCACCGGTAGCCGCTTTCAACATTGGCTGACAAATGTTAAACGTTATCGCTCGGCGCAGATCGCGCCTGCATCGGAAGCTTCCCGAACGTTATCGATGCTTCTGTCCGTCGTCTGTGGTCACCGACGCTCATGTAATCTGATTGTATGAGCGACGCGAATTGTCTAGAACTTTCTGGAAGACACGCGGGCCCCAGGGATTAATCTGGAACCTTCGATGACTCAGGTATAAAAGCCGACGCGTTTCGCCGCTGATCAGATTTTCGACGATCGCCGACTGTGTTCGCCGCTATCGTTGTGCTTTGAGTGTAGCTTGCTTTTGTGGGCACAGGTTCGCCCAATAAACAACCAGTTTCGTCATACACAGTTTTGTGACTGTTTTCTCGACCGTCACTACTACGTGACATCTGGTGGAGGTGCTAGTTCGTTCATGCACCGAACGCCCCCGCAAAGCCGCGACCCAAGCCCGAAACCGGAGAACGAGACCAACGTCGCCAAGGACCAGCGAGCTAGCCGTAGGCAGCAAGGACTTGTGCCGGAGTTCGGACTTCTTCCCGAAAAGACCACTGCAATCAAGGCCAAGTCAACGACCAAAATGGCAGCACCAGCGTCCCCCATCCTGCTGCAGCAACCTCGGGAGCCACCGACTTTTCGTGGATCATCGGCTGAAGACCCTGAAACCTGGCTGGAGACATACGAGAGGACCGCGACGTTCAACAAATGGAGCGACGACGACAAGCTGCGCCATGTGTATTTTTCATTAGATGATGCTGCTCGGACCTGGTTTGAGAACAGAGAGACCACCCTGGTGACGTGGGACCTATTTCGTGAGAACTTCATGAGGACTTTCACGAATGTCGTGCGAAAAGAAAGGGCCGAAGTTTTATTAGAAACCAGAGTGCAATTGCCGAACGAGAACATCGCAATCTTCACGGAGGAGATGACTCGCCTCTTCCGCCACGCCGACCCCAATATGTCAGAGGAAAAGAAAGTTCGGTTCTTGATGCGGGGCGTCAAAGAGCATCTATTCACTGGATTGATGCGCAACCCGCCCAAGACTGTGGAAGAATTTGTTTCGGAGGCCACAACCATCGAGAAGACCCTTGAAATGCGAGCCAGGCAATACAACCGCCGTGCACTGACAAACTACGCCGAAGCTCAAGCTCTAGGCGCCGACGACCTGCACGAGACGATCAGAGCGGTTGTACGGGAAGAACTACAGAAATTATTCCCAAGATCGCATCCTCAGGTGACTTCAATCGCTGACATAGTTAAAGAAGAGGTTCAGCGATCACTAGAAGTGCCAGAAGTTCCGGTATCGCCTCAACCACAGCCGCAAGCGATGACCTACGCCGCCGTCGCCCGTCGTCAAGGCCCCCCTCCGCGCTCGCGCCAGGGCCCCGTAACGCCGCAGTTCCGTCGTCCACCGCCGCCGCCGCCAGCACGCCCGCCCGTCGCCCAGCGCAGCTCCCAGCGGAAGACGGACATTTGGCGCGCCCCCGACCACCGCCCGCTCTGCTATCACTGCGGGGAAGCCGGCCATGTCTACCGCCGATGCCCATACCGCGAGATGGGCCTACGAGGGTTCGCCGTCAACGCGCCACGTCCACAGCTTGGCGAGCGACCACGTGACATCGCCGACTACCTTGCCGGAGCCCAGTGGCAACCCCGACGGCCCTCACGCTCGCCGTCACCAGGCCGCTACATCTCGCCGCATCGCCGCCTGTATACCGGCCCAACCCGGGGCCGATCTCCCAGCCCATACCCGGGAAACTAAAAGCAGCAACCGATGGAGGTGCGGTTGCTGTACGACGCAATGCCGAAGATCCTCCGCCGCCGACGACGACGACGATTCGCGAATCATCACGACGAGATATCAGCACGCCGCCTAGCAACAGCCTTGACAGCACATCGCCGCCGAACGAAGACCTTCCGACGCGACGTAGCAGCAGCAGAGCAAGCCGACGCAGCCGTGATCCGACGCCACGAATTAACCGCAACGCCAGACGCCGGTCTACCGATCTAGACGTGCTCATCGATGGTCATAACGTCACCGCTCTCGTCGACACTGGCGCCGACTATTCAGTTTTCAGTGGCGCGTTCGCCGCCAAGTTAAAGAAGGTGCAGACGGCCTGGCAAGGACCCGATATACGGACAGCGGGAGGTCACCTAATAACGCCGGCTGGAATCTGCACAGCGCGAGTCACGGTAAACAACCGCACTTACCCGGCGAGCTTCGTAATCCTGCAGCACTGCTCCAGGGACGTCATCCTAGGCATGGACTTTCTACACCAACATGGTGCAGTCATCGACTTAAGGTCCAAGTCGATAACGCTTTCAACACACAAAGCGATACCGCCGGATACATGCATCAGTTACCATGCCTTGAATGTGCTTGAAGAACAAGTCACCGTTCCGCCTCACTCCAGCGTAATGATTTCCGTCGGTACGGAAGTGCCTGCAGACATGGAGGGCGTCATCGAGGGCGATCATCACTTACTGCTGTACCGTGAAATTTGCGTCGCTAGAGGCATAGCTGAGCTACGTGCAGGGAAAGCAACGGTGATGCTCACGAACTTCAGCCCCGAATACAAGCACATTAACAAAGGCACCACGGTTGCCTACATCGACGAAATAGTACAAGCCAGCAGTGCTTTCGCCTTCACGGATTCCAGTGCACCCGCAACGACGACTATAATACCTGAAGCAACTTTCAACGTTAATCAGAACCTTCCCAGGCATAAGAAAGAACAACTAAAAGCTCTGCTCCTGCAATACAAGGATTGCTTCTCGTCGTCGTCAAAAGTTCGACAAACCCCTGTCGCCAAGCACCGAATCATAACCGACGAAAATGTCCGCCCACTGCGTCAGAGCCCGTACCGAGTTTCGGCACGCGAACGCGAGGCCATAAGGCAACAAGTCGACGAAATGCTACGCGACGACATCATCCAGCCGTCCAAGAGTCCGTGGGCGTCCCCCGTGGTGTTAGTGAAGAAGAAGGATGGAACCCTACGTTTCTGCGTCGATTATCGTCGCCTCAACAAGGTCACGAAGAAGGACGTATACCCCCTTCCACGGATTGACGACGCCTTGGATCGACTATACAACGCAAAGTATTTTTCGTCGATGGACCTCAAAACCGGCTACTGGCAAATCGAAGTCGACGAGAGGGACCGGGAGAAGACGGCCTTTATAACACCAGACGGACTGTTCGAGTTCAAGGTCATGCCGTTTGGTCTTTGCTCGGCACCTGCGACTTTCCAACGCGTCATGGATACAGTACTGGCAGGCTTGAAGTGGCAGACTTGCCTCGTCTATTTGGACGACGTCGTTGTGTTTGCCTCAAGCTTCGAAGAACACCTGCGGCGCCTTGAAACAGTTCTTCAAGCAATCAAAACCTCCGGACTCACGTTAAAGCCAGAAAAGTGCCGCTTCGCATATGAGGAGCTCTTGTTTTTGGGCCACGTCATCAACAAGTCTGGAGTGCGCCCCGACCCTCAGAAAACTGCGGCCATCTCCAACTTTCCTCTGCCCGCTGACAAGAAGGCAGTGCGTAGATTTCTGGGACTGTGCGCCTATTACAGGCGCTTCGTCAAGGATTTTTCACGGATCGCCGAGCCACTGACGTACCTCACGAAGGCCGACGTCGAGTTCAAGTGGGAGATGCCGCAAATCGAAGCATTTGAAGAACTGAAGCGACGCCTACAATCGCCGCCCATCCTTGCGCATTTCGACGAAAATGCCGATACCGAAGTCCACACCGACGCAAGCGGCGTAGGACTCGGCGCCGTGCTTGTGCAGAGGACTGATGGACTAGAAAGGGTTGTAAGTTACGCTAGCCGGTCGCTATCGAAGGCGGAAGCAAATTATTCCACAACAGAAAAGGAGTGCCTCGCCATCATCTGGGCTACATCAAAGTTTCGCCCCTACCTCTATGGCAGGCCCTTTAAAGTTGTGAGCGACCACCACGCCTTGTGTTGGCTAGCTAACTTGAAGGATCCTTCAGGTCGCCTCGCACGATGGAGTCTGAGACTTCAAGAATTCGACATCACCGTCGTTTACAAGTCCGGGCGAAAGCACTCTGACGCCGACTGCTTGTCTCGCGCCCCCGTCGAACCGCCGCCACAGGATGACCAGGATGACGACACTTTCTTGGGACCCATCAGTGCCGACGAATTCGCCGAACAACAGCGAGCCGACCCGGAACTAAGGAACCTTGTAGATTACCTGGAAGGCAAGACCGTCACTGTGCCGAAGGTGTTCAGGCGAGGATTGGCGTCGTTTTTCTTGCAAAACGACATTCTCCTAAAGAAGAACTTCTCGCCTCTCCGAGCCAACTACCTCCTCGTGGTACCCTCAGCATTGCGTCCAGAGGTTCTGCAAGCTCTCCATGACGACCCAACGGCTGGACACCTCGGTTTTTCCCGCACGCTCGCAAGGATACAAGAAAAATACTACTGGCCTCGCCTCTCTGCCGACGTCGCCCATTACGTAAGGACATGCCGAGACTGTCAGCGACGCAAAACACCGCCGACAAGGCCAGCCGGACTTCTACAGCCGATCGAGCCACCTCGCCGACCGTTCCAGCAGATTGGGATGGACTTACTGGGGCCTTTTCCGACGTCGACGTCCGGGAATAAATGGATCGTCGTAGCTACGGACTACCTCACCCGCTACGCCGAAACAAAAGCCTTGCCCAAAGGCAGTGCTGCCGAGGTAGCTCGATTCTTCGTTGAGAACATCCTCCTGCGTCACGGTGCCCCAGAAGTCCTCATCACCGACAGAGGTACTGCCTTTACGGCAGAACTAACTCAAGCCATCCTGCGATACAGCCACACAAGCCATCGCCGGACCACCGCCTACCACCCGCAGACGAATGGCCTCACCGAGCGCCTAAATAAGACCATCGCCGACATGCTGGCAATGTACGTCGACGTCGAACACAAGACGTGGGATGCCATCCTTCCGTACGTGACCTTCGCATACAACACGGCCGTGCAAGAAACGACGCACATGGCGCCGTTCAACCTGGTCTACGGAAGGAACCCGGCAACGACGCTTGACGCCATGCTACCGGACGTCACCGACGAAGAAAATCTCGACGTTGCCACCTATTTGCAGCGTGCCGAAGAAGGTCGACAGCTCGCCCGCCTGCGCATCAAGAACCAGCAGAGGACCGACAGCCGACACTACAACCTTCGACGACGCTACGTCGAGTACCAGCCCGGTGACCGTGTTTGGGTCTGGACTCCGATACGCCGACGAGGACTTAGCGAGAAGCTGTTACGTCGCTATTTTGGACCATATAAGATCACCCGACGTATTGGCGCACTGGACTATGAGGTCGTGCCAGACGGCATTTCGCAATCACAGCGGCGCCGGGCACGACCTGAAGTCATCCACGTGGTGCGTCTTAAGCCTTTCTACGCCCGCTGACAAACTTAGGTACTTTGTTACTTTGTTATTGTTTTTTGTTATTTTGTTTATTACGCATGGTTTTGCTTTCGCTTTCGTGTTTGTTTGTAGCATCGGGACGATGCTTTTTAAGGGGAGGGTATTGACACGTACACATGTTTATCTTTCACCGGTAGCCGCTTTCAACATTGGCTGACAAATGTTAAACGTTATCGCTCGGCGCAGATCGCGCCTGCATCGGAAGCTTCCCGAACGTTATCGATGCTTCTGTCCGTCGTCTGTGGTCACCGACGCTCATGTAATCTGATTGTATGAGCGACGCGAATTGTCTAGAACTTTCTGGAAGACACGCGGGCCCCAGGGATTAATCTGGAACCTTCGATGACTCAGGTATAAAAGCCGACGCGTTTCGCCGCTGATCAGATTTTCGACGATCGCCGACTGTGTTCGCCGCTATCGTTGTGCTTTGAGTGTAGCTTGCTTTTGTGGGCACAAGTTCGCCCAATAAACAACCAGTTTCGTCATACACAGTTTTGTGACTGTTTTCTCGACCGTCACTACTACGTGACAATACTATCGCGTTCCACTCTTAAAGACGAAGCTTAAGCGTCCTCCAAATTTTTAAATATTTTGTATTTCCAAGAACCATTGTCGCATGGAATGTACTACCTGCGGATGTGGGACATTGTTGATGTGTTTTACTGCAATCCCCCTGCCCATAATGCCTTAACAGCACTACGGCTCATGTATGAAGAAAGAAATAAAAAATTAAGAAAGTTACCCCGTGCATTCATGGCGCAACTCGCTAAAGCATTGGTGTGAAAGACATTCATTGAAAGGTGGCACTTACACACAGTGCATTTGGGGCGCAGCGTGCTAAAGCATCGGGTCTTTGAGGAGACCTTGTGATGTTGGTTCGATTTCAGATAAATTTAACACTCGGTGCTCGATGGTGTTTTTAGGGAAGTGCGAAAGAAGAGTCCCTCTGCAGTACACGCCTCATAACTTGTTTGAGTGGTGGCAATACGTTGTGTCGGGGTCTTGGTATGGGGTACAACTTCACAAACAAACTACAACAAATTAATTCTTTTACAGAAATGAATCGTTCGTATGTACTGCAATCACCATGGCCGTTTTGTAGACCTTGAAATAGCTCCATTATTTCAGCGCTACTCCCTTCTTCAAGCAGACAGAATATACTATAAGAAGCTGCTGATCACCATACATAAAAAAATTATTCACCAAAACGGACAATGATGAAATATCTCGTTATCCTCTACGCCGGAAAACCAGGCACATTCCAAAAACAAAAAGAAATTATGGAAAACAAACATTCCTATATCAATCGACAGAAATATTGAACAAGGTAGGAGAACTGTTAAATTTTAGTGCTTGTGAAAGCTCGTTCAAAAAGAGCTTAGTGCATTATTACTCGCCGAAGACATTGCTTTCACTAGTTATTGATACAGTGGAATCTCGGTGATACAATCACGGCTAACGAATTTCCGGATGATACAAATTTTTCTGAGGTCCCGGTCGAGCCCCATTACTTTGCAACGTGCTAGAGAACGGTTGTTACGAATGGATTTTCGACCCGCGTCGGTTGATACGAATAAACGCCGTCCCACCGACGGCCGCGAAAGAGAACAGCGCGCAGTCACGAGCGTTTTCCCTTTCTCTTTTGGCGCGGACGCGACGCCGGACAGCGCGGAAGCGGTTGCGCTATTGTTGCTTTTGTGCTTTTCCTCCTTTTCGGCAGCTGCCCATCGGACGGAGTGGCTGCTGTGCTTTGGGCTGTGTTCTTTGAGTTCGCGCCATTTTGCCTAGTCGCAGCGAGCTATGTCTACCGAGATACGATCTCGGCTGATTCGCGCGGGCGTACGCCGAGGCGCGGGAGGTACCCCGTTGGCGCGTCTTCCGTCGACTGCGTTACCAGTGCCGATGGCACAGGGCGATTGTCGGTTTCTCTGCTGGAGTCGCACGGTGCAAGGTAGCGTGGCACCAGTTCTTTATTCTATGGCGGCACGTTCAGTCGGGTTCTCCTCCGCTTCTCCCGCTAATCGCCGTATTTTTCTTGCTGTAGGAGGCTTGCACTTCCGTATTCCGAAGGCGTGCTTTGTCCAAAATTTCTTCTTCAACGAGCGACGATCCATCACTAACCTGGGAGCTCTCAGTAATCCGAATTCTGCATGTCAAGTGAAGACGCCGGCGTGGTTTACTAAGCAGACAACTGCAGTTGCCATCTTGCCCCTGCCACAGCAGCAAGCAATGGAGAGACGCCTTTCAGCACGGCAGCCAATCCGAGGGCCCGTGTGACTACCTATCGCAGACCCGCGCTTCTTTTGAGTTTGTGCGTTTGTTACAAGATGGCGACGACGGACGAATTGAGAAGCGGAATGGTGAAACTTTGAGCTTTCGAACGATACCAAGATGGCGGCGCGGCGCTCAGTGGTGGGAAATACGAGATATGTCTCCGTGAATTGCGGTTATTTTGCGCGATTTAAACTTGTTTTCTAGCCCTGCGCACTGACGAATAAATCTTTTTTGGCCACTTTTAGTGCGTTTTCAGCCAAACCATTTTGATACAGTGTAGATTAGGTGTTGCAGATACTGAAACGCGTGGTTTTCAAAAATCAATTTTTCTTGTGATTTTCACGATCTGATCCCCTCATCCCCCCATAATTTAGCTAGTTTTAATTATGTTTCGATGGTACGAATTTCGGCTAATACGAATATTTTTCGTGACCCCGTGAGATTCGTATCATCGAGATTCCATTGTATAGTGTTTGTCGTCGTTGCACTCTTTCATCTTTTCTTTCTCTACAGAGAGCTTTCTGAGTAGCCCCCCGCACTTCAAGCGCTGGTAGGCAACCTGAGCCCAAAGCCTTTTCATCATGACCAGATAGTGGCTAGCTCGGTAAACGTTGTTACTGGTGGTTTGTGTTGAAGCACTTTGTCTCTCCTCGGTTACCTCCTCCTTGGCACCAAAATCTTCATGAGCAGGCAACAGCGACTCTGCTTTTCGCTTTGATGAATTCCCAGGAGCTGGGGGGTCATGACCATGTAGGACGGATAGAGTTCGAGGATGGTCGGTACGGCTCCCACAAGCAACTTCCGTATTTGGCATCCGGGAACATAATGACTCTCATTGAAGTGTTCGCTACACACTACAGTTTACAGTTGATGCGGACTTGTCATTGATGACGAGATTTTCATGGGAAATGTTTTTTCGCCACTTAGGAACACAGTTCCGCATCGCTAGGAAATTTGTGAAAGGAAACACCCGGTGTCTTGCCCTGTTGAGATTTGCAAGATGGCACACAACAGTATACCATAGTACAGTGATCGTGTTTGAGGCAGAAGGAAGAAACGACGCTTTCACGCTTGCAACGATCCCACGGAGAAAGCTCACACATTCAGCTACAAAAGCTGGCACACAGTAGGTAGCACACGAGGGATCGGCGACATAGGCATGCTGCTTCAGATGCCGCCGTCAAGCACAGAAGTGGTGAAGTAATTGTGCCCACAAAAGCAGACCAAGCAGACCACACTCAGTGTCGTGGGCATCAGCGGACAAGACTGATGAACGTTGTGCGCACAATAATCTCACCAGTCGGGACACCAGCATAGAATAAAGAACCAACTTGACAGCAGCTACTGAAGAAAATGGCAGCAGCAAAACCAAGCCCGCGCTACGAAGGCTACCCGTGTGACCCTTCGCTCCCACGGACACGGTGCGGGGGTAGCGACCTCTTGCGGCGAGCCATCGAGCTACTCGTCAGAAAAAATTACCCGTCGCGTTGCAAAGGCTTACGTAAGGGAGTGCGGAGGAGAGTCGAGTCCGGCCACGGCTCAACCAGCGGGGCCAAACGAGCGGGCGAGCGGGCGGGTCACGTGACGGCAGTGAGAAGCGGCCAAGTGGCGCAGCGCCGCAGCCAGCGAAGTGACCTTTGTGCTGTCTATCGCTTCATCGCAAACTGATCGCCGAGAACACACGGTACGCACAAGGCTACGAGCCGCTGATGCACCTACACTGCCTAGGCTCTGCCCCCAATGCAGATCTCTTTTAAGGTACAGCTCGCGCTGGTCGTGCGCGGCGGCACGGTACGCAGTTGATGCCAAAGTACAACGCCGCGTGGGCGTGCACTTTTTCCGCGCCGCAGATTGCTTTCAAGATACAGTGCCACAGTAACCCCTCCCCCCGTGCCTCGTGGGCGACAGAAGAAGCGCGCTTCCGCCCCGCCTTTCTGCATCGCGCGTGTGAGATTGAACCGCAAGTGTCGACTGACCCTCGCATGCCTTCACTCGCATACAGCATACGGCGCGCGGCGACGGTGTTATCGCCCTCGGACTTTATGCGGAACAGTTATGTGCCAAAAAAGAAAAAATTTTTTTAGGGCCCAACGCGTCATTGACACCAGCTTTAGATAGCAAATACGGATCTCTAAGGCTATGCTTTTGCTAGTGGAAACCGAAAATACGTCATAGGTGTTGCCCCCGGCACTTTGGGCGGCCAATCCCATCGTCAAGCCACCAAGCCAAGCGACATGAAAAGTCAACATGGCCGCTTGGGCCGATGCGGGGCAGCAGTTTGCAACGCATGATGCGGGAACGGTCTCACAGTCGTGACGCATTAGCGGGGTTCCCGATGCATTAGGTCCTATGGGAGCTATGCCGGGACTGGCCGAAAACGACATAACAGCTGGGAAACGTAGCACCCGGGAATGTAACAGTGGGGTTATACTGTAGTTGTGCGCCCAACTGAGCATACATTGCGTGAACTGTTATAATTTATATAACGAAATAATTGATATAACGAAATAATTACGGCTCCCCTTCAACTTCGTTATAATGAGGTTTGATTGTAGTATGTTTTAAGGAAGTTCTATAAAAGTGAAGTCAGGTTTTTTTCTCTGAACATTTCTGTGTGAAAAATTTTTCAATAACGCTTTAATTTGTGCATTTTCACTTCAGTGCTAAGGAGTAAAGTATTTTGAAACTGAAGAATGTTCAGACAACGCACAAACACAAATTTTGAAAGAATGCGCAAGACGGTCAATCTCTGACGAATTTGTTTGTTGCACCTGGTTTTCCACCATTTCGTTAAATTCAAATGGCCCTCACGAGAGCAAAATTTTTCTTCGCTCAAAATATTTTGGCAAAATACTGTGCAAGTAAAGTAAGGCTTATAGACGTGTAACTTTATAGTCATTTTTTTAAAGAAATGACTTTTCTCGAGCGCCACAGTTGGGAAAGTTGGCGTGGATGACCCCACTGCTTATGTCTCTTTATGCTCGTCCCTTGTTTTATTATTAGAAGCAACATGGCTGCTGAGCACGAGGTCGCGGGATCGAATCCCGGCCACGGCGGCCGCATTTCGATGGGGGCGAAATGCGAAAACACCCGTGTACTTAGATTTAGGTGCACGTTAAAGAACCTCAAGTGGTCCAAGTTTCCGGAGTCCCCCACTAAGGCGTGCCTCATAATCAGAACTAGTTTTGGCACGTAAAACCCCATAATTTAATTTTTTTAACATTGTCCCTAATGAGGTTCAGGGCATACAGATGCTTTTGATTGAAGGAAGTACGGTATTGAAACATGAAAGGTGGCTGCACTCGTCTGAGCTAAAGTCCCTAGATATGTCTCGCATTTTTTTAGGTAGTGGCTACCTTTAAAGCACCGCCGCCGAATCTCATTGGGCGGCACTCATCCCAGCAGCCATGTTCTTCCTAACACTGTTCCCCCCACGTTCACTTGCACGCTGCTGTGAGCAAACGTCAGGGCAGGCTGAAGACGCATTATAGTTTGCAGTGTGTTTGTGCGTGTTTATCTTTTTGACTTTTCCTTGTGTGAAGGACTTCCTTCCTTGTGTGAAGGAAGGACCTTGTGTGAAGGAGAAACACGGCAGGCGACGTATTGCGCGACCGCGCAGGTGTTGCCATAAAGATGAGTTGAGAATGGACACCATCGTACGGTTCACAATTACGCTGACAAATTTCCTGTTGGGCCTCGACAGCGCAGTACTAAGCCGCTTTTGGGTTCATATTTGATTGTCTGGCCCCATGCCTGAAACTTATGTTTGAGTCATGCGATGCAGCAGCATCCGTTGACGGTCGGATGCTGTCTACGCGGATACGCCGCTTCAGGAGGTTAGGAAGAACATGGCTGCCGACGCAGGTAGATGTCGCTATTTAAAAAAGAGCAGAAAATCTAGGGACTTTAGTCTGAGCCTGCTGTGGCAGGCTAATGTTTTGCTTGCATCAAAAGTCTCTGGTGAAAACACTGATGAAAGGTATACCACATTGGCAGCAATTTACCAATTGCCTCCACCCAATCCACACAGGTGCTTTCATCTTTTTTATCCATGCAGAGTCAACTGCTTATCCTGTGTGCTTGTATACTGATAATTCAGTGAAAAATCCTTTCTATATTCTGTAATCTTGCCATGAAAGCAAAGCATGACAGCCCGCTCGAGTTTGTTTCACTCGTTATAGTGTATTCTTTTGTTTCTGATGTGGTCGCACGTAAATTTGAGAAATCAATGAGGAGTTTAAAACATGTTGCGCTTTTTCCTATAAACACCACAAAGTGTCTTGGTGATATTTTGTTCCTCTGCAGTCGTGGAAGGTGAGAGCATCAACTACGTGGTCAAGCAAGCAACATACAAGCCGGAAGTCATCCCAGAACAGAGCCAGGAGCATGACGATTACGTGCTACAAAAGCTTTTCAAGAAGTCCGGTATGTGCTTGATGCGTGCAAGGTACAGTCGAGTGCCTGTACAACGAAATGCCTGTAAACAAAGGAGTAATTTTGTCTAGGTTTTATTTTGAGCTATGCGACCTTTAAAACGAAGTGACCTATATAACTAATGATTTCAGACGCCCAACGCACTTTGTTATGAAGGCGTTCATTCACCTGTACTTATTGAAAGTATTACTCCCAACTGTGATTTTATTTAATAATATCACTACATGCACCCAGAGGGCATTATTATAGCAGGGGTACATTATTCAGTAATGTCAACAATTGTGCTAGTTGGTTCTGCGTGATTAAAGGTAACAGCGCAACTTCTTGAACGAGGATAAAACCTCCAAATAACACAGACAAGGACAAGCACTGACTTACAGTTGGGAATATTTATGTACACATGACAAGTGCGGCAAGTTGGGCGGGTTGGTAAAGTTGCATTGTGAATGTAAAATAGTGCTAAAAAAATTGAGGACAAAGATTGTGTGTGATCACAATTTCTGCGATTATAAGTTGCTAAACTGAGGTAGAGCCTCAGTTCAGGAAGGACGAAGCCATTTTAAATGCGTAATTAGCATTTAGATGCTTACCCAATGAGAAAAAATGTCCGTCCGTCCCATAAGATGATCAGTTTCAAGACAGCGAGGGAATTCACCTTCACGCTGCCTCTTGCTTCAAATGTGAGCTACGTGGCGAAAGCACACGAAGCGGTCAGCACTCACTGCTCTGAGCTTTCAAAATTGGGGCTCCCTTCAATGCAAACTCAGCGGCGAGAACACGGAGCACACGAGGCTGTCAGTAGTAGGCGCTCTCTGTCACCGTCGCGCATAGCTTTCAAGATACGGCCCTCGCGGCCGCGCTAGACGCAGCCGCCACTGCATTGCGGTTGATCATGGTTCATAATAGTTCGACGTGGATGGGTGAGGTGCTAAAGATTGATTACTGCCGCCACCGGCAGTAATTTGCTTGTGTCGTCAATTCACCTTGCACCGCTGTCGGCACCAGGTTGTGTCACCACAGCGCTGTCGTTTGTACTGGTCGGATGAAGTTTCATAACATGGATAATCACACCGGGCTGCGTGGAGATGAGCAAGTGGCACAATGCTTACACATACTTGGACAACTCCCAGAGGAGTTTCTGCATAAGTTTTTTTTCCCCAAAAAATAAACTTAATATTGATTACAAGAAAAGACCTAGAGAATACCAAACAGAAAAACAGAAGTACAGCTAGCCCCGTTAGTTCATTTGAGAAGTTCAAATCACTCCTGGTTGAGAACTAGACAAAAAAAAAAAAAAACGTTGCACTCGGTCGCGCAATGCTTGAAACAGTGAAGCTGGGCGATCGTAGCCCAGCATTTTCCAGATGTGCGCACAAACTTTTTATCTTATTACTCATGATGATAATTTTCTCGGACTTACGGCCGTCACTGCGCATTGCATAGCACACCTTGCAACACAGACACTCCGTTCCAACACCGACACCCCGTTCCAGTGCTGACACCGTATTCCAGGAGACCCGCTCCGTGAATGCATCTCTCTCTCGCTCTCATAGCGCACAAACCCTCTTCACCTCGCAGAGCACGAGCGTACGAACGTGCCAGCTGTGGACGAAGACGACGACGCTCGAACGCAATCATATGGTTTGCATAAATGCATGCCTTTCTGACCAATGCAGACTTTATGCAAACTTTCTGACCAATGCAGCCCTTCAGGGAGCATGGCGCAGAACGTGCGTTTGCTCTCCGACGTGTGTTCACTCCCCGTGAAAGCGCGCGTCCCTCGCGCGCTTTCACTCGCACATACAGCGTCTGGAGCGCGGCGACGATTTGATCGCCGTTGACGTCATACGGAACCTCACGGCGACGCCAACGGCAGAAATCTGCTTTGGAGTGTCCATATAATTGCTATCGCAATAAAATTACCTTTCAGACAGGACCCAGTATACTCACTGCAACAGCTACTCATCTGAACGCTCACCTGTTCTATCTGGAGTGCCGCAAGGCACAGTGCTAGCTCCTATTCTTTTCCTCATTTTTATTAATGAATTAGCCGAGAAGTCGGATGTGACAGTCCGCATGTTCGCAGATGATTGTATAATATATAAAGAAGTCAACAATACTACAGACCAAGTTATTCTGAACAATGCACTTAGAGACGTTACTAACTGGTGCGGATCATGGCAGATTTATATTAATTTAGATAAATATGTCTGTATGAGAATATCAAGAAAAAGGAAGCTTTTGACGTTCACCTATGTAATAGATCAAGTACCATTAAAGGTCGTTGACCATTATAAGTACCTCGGGGTGATTATTTCCACTGACTTAAAATGGGATAAACAGGTGTCATATTGCTACACGCGTGGGGTATTTGATTGTTTGACCGAGGCGCGCGGGCGCCATCACTCGAGAAAAGAAGAGGAAGAACGAATTGGGGGCTCGCGCTGTGAACCTAACCGGTCAGCGCTGCAACCGCTGTTGTAAATACAACCTGTAAATAGTTGCCCGTCTTACTGACTCGTTCTTCGCGTAACATCGTGGTGGAGGTGGAACGTTCCTCGTCCTCGCCACGGAGCTCCGAAGCGGCCGCACCGTCGTCTTCTCAGCCTTGGCTTCCGATGGACACAGCCCGTCGCCACCTACACCTGCGGCGCCTACCCCAACGTACGTTATGGTTCCTAGTCTCTGTGATCCTGGGACATTCTCCGCCCAAAATGGCGTTGACGTCGACGACTGGCTCAGCATGTATGAGCGTGTTAGCCGAAGCCACCACTGGGACCCTACCATCATGCTTGCCAATGTGATATACTATCTGGACGGGACACCGCTTGTCTGGTTTCGCACCCATGAGGTTGAGATATCCAGCTGGGACACTTTCAGAGAGAGGCTTCGCGACCTCTTTGGCAACCCGTCAGGTCGCCAACAGGCTGCGCGAAAGGAGCTTGCTACCCGTGTCCAGTCGTCGACAGAATCGTATGTCGCCTACATACAGGAAGTGCTCGCGCTTTGCCGGAAAGTTGACGAGCACATGACCGAGGTTGACAAGGTGGGCCATATCCTACAAGGCATCGTGGACGACGCCTTCAATTTGCTCGTCTATAACGACGTCTCTACTGTCGACGCCATCGTCAAAGAATGCCGCCGCTTTGAGGTAGCCAAAAGCCGCCGCGTCGTCCCACAGTTTTCCCGGCTCCCAAACACCCCTGCCACGTCCTCTTGCTCCGCTCTTCCTGCCACACGACCTTTTCAAGAGAACGTCACTCGTATCGTTCACCGTGAGATTGAAGCGGCGAGTCCGGCCCCCCTTCATCCACGACCCCTCGATGGTACCTTTGACCCAGCGGCTCCTACTATTTCCGTCATACAAGCAGTTGTGCCGCAACGAATTGCAAACCTTGGCATCCCTACCGCCTGCTCTGTCTCCCGAACTGATTCGGCATCCATTCCCATGGCCAAATCCTTCAACGACCAGTATTTCGCTCCCCGACCACGCAATCCTGCTGAATGGCGTACCCCCGACGACAAACCGATCTGCTTCCGCTGCCACTGAGTTGGTCACGTATCCTGCCACTGCCGCAGCACCTGGATGCCGCCGTACTGGAGCTCATTCCCTGCTCCTCGCCCATACGCCGACGCTTGCGGTTACTCACCTCGCCGTCCGTACTCTCCTTCTGATGCCCCTGACAGCCGCTCCTCCGGGCGATCGCCGTTGCCTCAACGCCGTCGCTCCCCATCACCCCAACCTCGCCGCTTTTCCTCGCCAAACCGCCGGACGGAAAACTAGGCCATGCAGCTCTTGGAGGTAGTGCTGCATCCCGTCCGTCTTGTACAAATCCTCCGCTGATGCTCCTCACGAACGCGAACCTAATTGACGTAGACGTGGATGGTGTTCCATTCAAGGCATTGGTTGATACTGGAGCCCAAGTGTCCATAATGAGCGCTAATCTTTGTCGTCGCCTCAAAAAAGTTCTTACGCCTGCCATCACTCGGGCCGTACGCGTCGCCAATGGCGCCACTGTTGCCGTCAGTGGTATGTGCACTGCACGCGTAGGAATTGCTGGCCGCCACGTTCCAGTCCTGTTCACCGTGCTGACCAGTTGCCCTCACGACCTCATCTTCGGGCTCGACTTCCTGACGACGCATTCTGCCCTCATCGACTGTTCCACCGGTACGCTGTGCCTCGAGCTTCCTCTTTTTTTCGACGTTCGCCCCGAACAACCGAACACCCTCTGCACTACAGCGTTTGTTCGGTTACCTCCAAAAGCCCTAACCTTCGTCGAATTGGCCTTAACGGCAACCGTGCCTGATGGCGACTATGTCGTTGCACCTATTCGTGACGTCCTCCTGGCGCGCGACGTCTCTGTGCCACACTCTGTCGTTACCCTTGCCGCTAATCGGATGTGTCTCCCCGTCATCAATTTTGGCTTGACGAAGCAAGTGTTACCTGAAGGCATAGTGGTGGCCACGCTCCGATCTGTGACAGACGACCACGTCACTGCTTTTGCAGCCGACGCGTCTCCAGATCCTCCTGATTACCCACAGGATGCCTTGAACCTCGACGGCCCATTACGTCCCATGGTCGCTCCGGACCTCGCCCGTGACCAAGCAGCCGCCCTATATCGCCTTTTGTTGTCCTACCGCGACATATTTGACACTGAAAATCGCCCACTTGGTCAGACGTCCCTTGTTCAGCATCGGATAAACACTGGTGATGCTGTTCCCATTCACCGCCGACCGTATCGTGTGTCCACGGCAGAGCGGCAAGTTATTCAGCAGGAAGTAAACAAGATGCTCGCCAAAGGCATTGTTGAGCCCTCGTCGAGTCCTTGGGCGTCGCCGGTCATGCTCGTCAAAAAGAAAGATGGCACGTGGCGTTTCTGCGTTGATTACCGCCACCTAAACCGAATCACTAAGAAGGACGTTTACCCTTTACCACGAATTGACGACGCTCTTGATTGTCTTCACGGTGCCAAATACTTTTCGTCCATTGACCTTCGATCTGGTTATTGGCAGATTTCCGTCGATGAGCAAGATCAAGATAGATCGCTTTCGTCACTCCAGATGGCCTCTATTAATTTAAGGTTATGCCGTTCGGTTTATGCAATGCCCCCGCCACATTCGAACGGATGATGGACTCTCTGCTTCAAGGTTTCAAATGGTCAACTTGCCTTTGTTACCTCGACGACGTCCTTGTGTTTTCTCCTACATTTGAGATGCACCTTGAGCGCGTTGCAGCCATCCTTGACGTCTTCCGCAAGGCTGGGCTCCAATTAAACTCATCGAAGTGCCACTTCGGGCGCCGACAGATTACAGTGCTCGGCCATCTCGTCGATGCTTCCGGAGTACAACCCGACCCGGAGAAGGTTCGAGCAGTAATGGCTTTCCCTCTACCTCAGTCTGTCAAAGACGTCCGGAGTTTTGTGGGGCTCTGTTCTTATTTCAGACGGTTCGTGAAAGATTTCGCAGCAATCGCTCAACCACTCACAGAACTTATGAAGAAAGACGTGCCTTTTACGTGGGGTTCTCCTCAGGCTGCTGCATTTTCACGCCTTATCACGATTCTGACTAATCCACTGATCTTGGCCCACTTTGACCCGTCCGCACCAACAGAGGTCCGAACTGATGGTACTGGTTATGGGATCGGCGCCGTCTTAGCGCAACGCCAACACAGACACGACCGCGTTATAGCCTACGCTAGCCGACTCCTGAGAACTGCAGAGCGCAACTATTCGATTACCGAGCGCGAATGTCTTGCTCTCGTCAGGGCTGTTTCAAAGTTATGCCCATATTTATATGGCAAGCCCTTCTCAGTAATCACAGACCATCATGCGCTGTGTTGGCTTTCGTCGCTCAAGGATCCTACTGGCCGGCTCGGTCGTTGGGCTCTCCGACTACAAGAATATCCCTACACAGTGACGTACAAATCGGGACGCCAACACCAGGACGCAGATTGCCTCTCTCACTACCCAGTCGAAGACCCGACCTCTACGTCTGAGCCTGACACCGACGCCTGCGTTCTTTCTGTTTTTCCACTGGTCCATGTCGCCGACGAGCAGCGCCGTCACCCGTCCTTGCGTGTCATCATTGACCGCCTGGAATCTCCACTTGCCGACAGTTCCCTTCGCTTATTCACACTTCAAGATGGCGTACTCTTCCGCCACAACGTTCACCCCGACGGCCCAGCATTACTCCTTGTGATCCCTAAACACCTTCGCTCGGCTGTTCTCCACGAACTTCACGACCTCCCCACTGCCGGTCACCTCGGTGTGTCACGTACCTACGACCGGATGTTGTCGATTTTCTTTTACACGACGTGATTTTATTACATGGAGCTCCACGACAAATTCTCACAGACCATGGCCGGACATTCCTGTCAAAAGTTATCGCGGACCTGTGCCACGAGGCACAAGGTGTCCACGTCATACCATCCTCAAACTAATGGCCTCACGGAGCGTCTTAATCGCACTCTTACAGACATGCTCGCGAAGTATGTCTCATCAGACCACACAGACTGGGACCTCACTCTGCCGTTTGTCACCTTTGCCTATAATTCCTCGCGCCATGACACAGCCGGCTATTCCCCATTTTTCCTCCTGTTCGGCCGAGAACCAGCACTGCCCCTCGACACAACTCTCCCTGTTCACGCGGCACCCACCAGTGAATAGGCACTTGATGCCGTCGCCCGCGCTGCTCACGCAAGGGAAATTGCCCGTGACCGCCTTCTGAACTCCCAAGAGAGTCAAAGGCGTTTGTACGACCAGCGACACCGAGACGTGCACTTCCCGCCCGGTTCTTTGGTGCTTCTATGGTCTCCGTCGCGTCAGGTTGGCCTGTCAGAAAAACTGCTGTCGCGTTACACAGGCCCCTACCGAGTGCTTCGTTCCGTGAGTCCCGTCACATACGAGATCGCCCCTGACGCCCCATCTGCTTCCCAGTTCAGCGATATCGTGCACGTTACACGACTGAAGCAGTATCACCCTCCCAATGATGACATTTAGACGCTCCGGGACGTCGCTTCTGCCGCCGGGGGATTATGCTACACGCGTGTGGTATTTGATTGTTTGACCGAGGCGCGCGGGCGCCATCACTCGAGAAAAGAAGAGGAAGAACGAGCTGGGGCTCGTGCTGTGAACCTAACCGGTCAGCGCTGCAACCGCTGTTGTAAATACAACCTGTAAATAGTTGCCCGTCTTACTGACTCGTTCTTCGCGTAACAATATATTTCATGTAAGGCCTTTTCCGCTCTTTACTCGCTAAAACGGTCTCTTCAGACTGCTTCACCAAGTACAAAATTATTAGCATATAAATCAGTAGTTCGCTCAATTCTTGAATATCGTATTATAGGTTGGTTTCCGCACACGAAAAGATGTATTGATAAATTAGAAGCAGTACAAAGGAAAGCAATTAGATTTGTGTACAACAAGTACCGACGCCTTGATTCGCCTTCTGAACTCCTTGCGAGAGCAGGTCTTTTCACAATAAACAAAATAAACAAACATGCAAAGCTTCTACATCTCAAGTTCGTATTCCAGCTCTTAAATAATAAAGTAAACTGAGATAGCGCTCGACTCCTATCGTTCTCACACACCAGGCCCACTAGAACAAAACATAGTAGACACGTGAAAGAGTTCATTCCACAATGATACATTTAAGTCTTCATTTTTCCCACAGACAATAACAGAAAGGAATGCACTACCTGAACACGTCGTTAGTAGTAGTTCGACTGGTATGTTTGTCTCAAGACTAATTATATTTCTCTACTGCCTTAGCTTGAAAAATAAATGTTTGTATCGATGTTTTTCATGTCAGTGATTGTTCATGGTAAGTTCTCTGTTTTTTAAATATGTCTACAGTGTTATTACTACCTTCTTGTATATGAATTGCATACATTAACATGACTTGCAGGAACGTGTCTTTACTGCCTTCATTCTTCGTCCAGAATATTTGGAATTGGTATTACCAGAAACTGTTAACCATGTTTGATACCACTTTCACAGTTGTATTTGTGTCCTGACCATGCTACAGCCTTATATATAAGGCTACCAGTATGTAATAAATAAATAAATAAATAAATAAAAAGAAAAACTACCGCGACATCAAACCAGGTAGCTGCCATGACACTTTTATGTAGTATTAAGGTATGCCATTTCATTATCTAAAAGTGTGGTGCCCTGCTTCTGGATATGTGAGCTTGAGTTGGCTCCTTAATTAATTGACCTCTACAGTGAAATCTCGTTATAACGAACTTCTGGGGACCGCGGCAAATTGTTCGTTGTTCTGAAAGGTCGTTATAGTGAAAGTCTCAAGATTGAACATTTCGCCAATCAACCCATCAGTTTATCAGTTTTCACTGTATAAGCTATCAACGAAAACATTGCTGTTGGCTTTCGGTCCACGCTGTTGCTATTTTCCATAGATTCCTCTGCCAAGCACCCCCGTGTACAGTCTACGTCTGATTTTTCGGACTCCCTAGGGTACGCGAAAACGTCCAAAAAATCAGGCAGTCTGAAAAAATGTATTCCTATTATTGCCTCCAAGGGCTCAAATTACCACAAGCCATCCATAAAAGCTCTGAAGGCCTGCCAGTCCCTTCCCACTCTTGGTATGCTTCACTGCAATACTTTTGTGTATGCTTCACCGTGTAACACTGCTGGGCTGAGGCAAAGCTGACTTTCAGGAACCGTCATTACGCAACGCGCCGTGCTTTCGGAGCTTCGAAGCCATTGGCGGAGTTGGTGCCATTGCTAACAGTGGCGAATTGTTTTAATGAAATACACGGCACCCAACATTAAGAAGCTTGGTAGCGAATGTTGAAGTAGGTACGCCTAGCATTGCCACGGTGGTGGCTACGGCTGCCGGCGGATCACCGTGCCAGAGCAATGGTTTGAGACTGCAAGATAATCAAAATTGTGGTGCTGACGGTTTCGGTTAATTCCGTTTTGTACCTGTGGTCATGGCAAAAAGTCTGGAAAATCGGAGGAATTTTAGACGTTCTTATACATTGACTCTATGGGGTGCTGTGAAGGTGTCCGAGTTATCGGGCATGTCCGAAAAATCTGTCATGAGTGGCACGCACAAAAGAGACGCCAAGAAAACCACCAACAAACAGTGAAGAAGCTCCACGTCGCCTATAAAGCTTCCTTGCTGTGCACACATCAACGGTCTCGCTCGAAGCAGACACCTCGACTATTCCAAAATGCGACTGTGTGGCATCCCCGCAAACACAGAGATGACATTTCTCTGCGCGCATTGCTGGTACGGATGCAGAAAGAAGAACAAAAGAAAGAAGAGGCATGCTCAGAAAGGAGAATGAAGAGACATGCCTCCGTTGGTAGGCGACACTTGTTTGGGCGGAGCATGCGGTTACAAAACCTGATGCGCTGTCGCCCCCCAAAAAAATGGCACCTTCCGGTTTTTTTTCCTTCAGCACCGCCTTGGATTTTCCGAACCCATAGCCGCGGTATCCGCTTTTTGCACCTTGTTGTCTGCTAGCCCACTGTCCCGGCTGCCGTAAAGGACACACAGAAATCTAAGAATCCCCAGACTTCGGAATATTAGTTCTTAGTACGGTGGCATTGTTAACATGACATGGAAAGATTAGAGTGATTGTCATTCTAAATAGTTTGGTATTCTCAAGCTCGTAGTACTGAAATATGTTTACGTTGAAACTATAAGCAGTCAGCCGGGGATTTCTGAAAAGTTTCTTAATGTGGTGTTTGTATTAACGAGGTTCCACTGGATAATGAAAAAGAAATGTCTACGTCTCTGGACAAGCTGGTAAATAGCGCTCAACTTGTGCTTGGCTGAGAAGATGACATTTATTTGGTACTTAGATGCCACTATTTTGAAGTGATGGGAAACGTCATGTATATATGGAATCACGACAAATTTTTCTTTTTGTCGCTTTGTTCTGTAGATAGTAATTTGCTGCCCGCTTTTAGAACTTTCACAATCCTTTCACAGGCTGCTGCAATCACTGAGTTGGCATAACCGGACTCCTGCACTTTGATGGCTTGTTCCTGAACACTACATTCCATCAAATGCGTGCATGACTTTGTAACGGCAGAGCGCATACATGACTGGCGCTATGCCCTTCTTGATGAGTTTTGAGTGGCCTGATTGATAGCTGCTTTTGCCGATCTGGCTTTGTACTGCCAGCAGGTACTTGCGGGGTGAAACACTATTTGTACATCAAGGTACTGGATTTTGTCACCTTTGAGCACTTCCGTGGAAGACAGCCCCAAACCTTGTTCCTTGAACACCAAGACAAGTTGCAGCATGTGTACTTTTCCTTTGAAGACGCCGCTAGGACTTGGTTCCAAAATTGAGTCCTTGCTAACGACATGGCACCTGCTTCATTGAACGTTCCTGAATACCTTCACGAACGTCATACAAAGAGACAGGACCGAAGCTCTTCTTGAAGCCTAAATAAACCTCCGAAATGCCTAAGTAAACATCGAGTCCTTCATGGGGGACCCATGTTTTTCGCTACGCTGAACCCGATTTGACACAGGAAAAGAAAGTGAATTTCTTGATGCGTGGTGTCAAGCAAAAACTTTTCGCCGGATGAAACCTGCTGAAGACCGTCGAACAGTTTCTGAAGCCACCAACATCTGGAAGATGCTAGAGATATGGAACAGGCAAATTGTGCTGAAGCTCAAGCGCTAGGTACCAACGACCTCCACGAAAAGATCAGAGCAGTCATATGGAATTCCGGCATGGACTTCTTGACCCAACATGCCGCAGTCGTTGACTTAGATAACGCGGTCCACAGGCCAAGCAATGCCACCAAATAGGGCTCTCAGTTACTGTGCATTGAATGTGCTCGAGACCAAGTCACCGTCTCGCCTCACATCATTGTTTACATTGGCACCGAAACACCTCAAGACGTACAAGGGTCATCCAAAAAATAAAGACTGTTTAGTTATAGAAAAGGAAGAACACACTATCTATTGGAAAAAACAATTCTGTTACATACATGAAGCTTCCTTCACTTTTCTGCATAATCATCTCATATGTTTAGACATTTGTCGTATCTGGTCACGAGCTTCAGAATTCCCATGTTATACTCTTCTGCCGCCAGTTCATTAAGCCAAGTCGAGTTTCATCGTGCACATTGGTTCGTCTATTGTTGAACCTTTCACACCATTTTCTGACATTTCTTTCATTCATTACATTATCATGATAAACTGCTTTCAGTTGCCGAAAAATTTCTGCCGGTTTCACCTTTTGAGCATTCAGAAATCGAATAACACTCCTTAGTTCACAGTCGGCGGGGTTTTTAATCATGTAGTTCATTTAGACCGTTACACCAACGACATGGGCGACTTCTTGCAACCTCCACTCACAGTGTTATGAGCACAGCTGTTACAGAAGCCAGTTGACCCTGAAAAGAGAGAGTATGTATGTAACAAAATTGTTTTTTCTCAATAAATATTGTGCTTTTCATTTTGGATAACTAAACATTCTTTATTTTTTGGATGACCCTCGTAGAAGGGTCATCGTAGAAGTGACCACCAAGGGTGACTAAATTCTGCTGTTCAAGCGTGATATGTGGGTTGCAAGGGGAATAATTCGGTTGTATGGAGGAAAAGTGAAGGTGATGCTGACAAACTTTAGCCAGCAATATGAGCACATCAACAAGGGCACTATGATTGCATATATAGAAGACATTGTGGAAACAAGCATTATGTTTGTCTGCTCTGATTCTGCCCTATCTAACTCGGCGACCCATGTTCCTGAACCAATTTTTGACATCAACCCAAGTCTTTCCATGTGTAAAAAAGGAACTGCTTCAAAATCTCTTAAAACGTTACAAGACTTTTTTTTTTCCGATGGGGGCGAAATGCAAAAACACCCGTGTACTTCGATTTAGGCGCACGTTAAAGAACTCCTGGTGGTCCAAATTCCTGGAGTCCCCCACTACGGCGTGCCTTGTAATCAGATCGTGGTTTTGGCACATAAAACCCCATAATTTAATTGATTTTTTTTAAGACTGTCTTTTCATTGTCATCAAAGATTCGACAAACAAATATTGCAAAGCACTGCATAATAACTGATAAAGGTGCTCGGCTTTCAGTTTCAGCTTGAGGACAGGTGGCGATAAAGCAACAAGTTGATCACATGTTGCCTGAAGAAATCATCCAGCCGTCCAAGAGTTTGTGTGCATATCCTATAGATTTACTGAAGAAGGAGGATGGCACTTTGCATTTTTGCATGAATTATCGCCACCTGAACAAAATCATGAAGAACGTATACCCCCACCCGTGGTTAAAGGACACATTGGACGGGCTCTGCTATGTTAAGTATTTTTCGTTGATAGATCTCCTGACAGGCTGCTGGCAAATATAAGTCGATGACAGAGATTGCAAGAAGGCCGTCTTCATCACGCAAGTTGGCCTTTACGAGTTCAAGGTCAAGCCATTCAGGCTCGCTCGTCACCTGCGACATTCCAAATCATGATGGACACGGTGTCAGCAGGGTTAAGTGACAGACCTGTCCTGTCTACTTGGATGGGGGCATCATCATCGCCAGGAATGTTTTGACAATTGCCATAAGCGTCCTTGGACAATACTAAAGGTCATCAAGCCGTCTGGGCTCACCCTGAAGCTGGAAAAGTGCTGCTTCACTTACAACCAGCTTTTGTTCTTGGGGCATGTCATCAGCAAATCTGGAATCCATGCTGATACAGCTGCCATTGCTAACTTTCTGCAACCTGCTGTCAAGAAGGGAGTGCCCCTTTGTTAGAAGCTTGTTCCACATTGCCGAGCCACTGGCTCATCTCACGAAATCAGACATCGATTTCAATTGGGAAGTCAAATATTTCAAGAGCCTAAGCTGCTCCTGCAGTCGCCTCCTTATTCACACACGTCAACAAAGATGGCCATACCGAAACCCACACCCCTACCGGGAACTGGAGCAAGCGAAGCTTGTCCATCCCTTAGGGAGGGGTTGGGTAGTTTTTTGAACGTTTGAGACACATTAAACAGACATGGTTCTTGGCGGATGAGAAACTGTTGTTTATTGTTGAGGTTGCAGGCTGACATCGGTTGCGTTGGTGGAACTCTTTCATGCACACGCCCAAAGCGTTGACCTTTGGCAGTTTCGCTACCGCACAGTTGGAACAGGATTGCTTTAAGGAGGGACACGGTTCTTAGAAACCGAAAACTCGCGGAAATATTGTTTTTTTTTTAACCTTAAAATCGGATGCTGCAGTAACTAATGCATATCTGGCAAATCTTTACGTGTCCTAAATTGATATTTTAGCTGCAGTAGTGCTTTAGGTGACGTGTGTGACCAGAATATTCGTCAATTGACTCGCAAAAATTCGCATTTTTCCGGAACACGCAGCTGCCATTTTATGTTTCTGATCGTGGCCATCTTGGTCTCGTTAGAAAGAGCCGCGTTTCTTCTTTATATTTTGCACCACCGCTACTACATATGCTAAGCGGCCACTAAGAAAAATCTCGTGAAATTTCGGTCCCGATACTCGATCATATTCGTTCGTCTACGAACGCATGTGACAGTGAGCGCGCCCGCCATTGGCTGATTCCCACTGTCGGCTGCTCGAGCGTGCGGACTGTTGACACTGCGGTAGGAACGCAACCATGCCAAACTCGTCGCCAAAGTTTGCTATGAAGCACAAATTCAGCAGACCAAAGAAGAAACGAAAGTTGTTCAACTTTCAAAAGAAGCGCGGATCGCTGTCAGAAGAATCGATGACAGTTTGCTTCCCGAGCCAAGCGCCACCGAAGACGCAGCCGAGGACGACTGTGGAAAAGGCCTAGCAGGTGGAAGCGGCTCCGACAGCGGCTGTGTTCGATAAACGTTTCAGCGCGACACCGTCATGTTGGAGCCCGCTGATTTGTTGAAGATTGAAGTATAAACTGCATGCACGCGATCTTGCGCGCAACAGCGACAAGCGACGCGATGGAGATGGCGGTCACTCATCGCCTACAAGTCCTACCGCATGTGAGCGGCAGGATGAGCGACGACTGTGCTGCGTAACCTGATTTCCAAGCAAAAGGGGACGGGAAATGAAAGAGTTGGTGGCAGGGGAAAACTGACTGGTGACCTGGCAAGCTTACTTACGGCTGGGCTTTGAAGTCCAACAAAGGTGGCACATTGCTGTCACCTGTCACCATGTCACCTCTAATGACCAAGTGTCAAATCATGTGCCCAACAGGCCAAAACTCATGGTGTCGGCAAAAGGCGAGCCAATCCCCAAGCATCGCTATAACTTGCCACCACATGCCTGCAAGGCCATCTACGAACGTTTGTCTCAAGCGGTGCCAAAGGGGGAAAACACAGAACAGCAACAAGAGTCTTCACTCCATTGTATGGGCGCATTCATCAAAAGAGCGCCATGCATCGTTGTTTTCTGTACAAGGTGCTGTATTGAAATTCAATGCAGGAAATGAAGCAACCTCATCAGCAATCTTGAAGGAACTGAAGGTCAATCCTGGACTCCTAGTCACTAAACGCACAGCAGAGCATCAGCTCGCAAGCGCGTCTCTGCAGAGAGCATGCAGCGGGCACTGAAAAAACGGCATTTAGGCGATTCCAAACAGAAGGACTATATGCCTGGTGCCTACTGACAATATTAGAATTGTAAATAATTGTAAATATTCTACAATTTTTGCTTCACCTGGCTCAAATTAGACTTGTTTTGTTTTTCACTAATTTCTCAAAATAAAAATTTTCATGAAATTGCAAACTTGAAGAAACAATAACTCTGCCTTCAGAGCATCTATCACTGCTATTTTTGTTGTGACATGTAGCTCTATCTGTAGAGCACACAATGGTAGGAGGGAATTTTCAAATTACATCTCTAAATTTTTTTTTTATTTTCCACTAAATTGGAGCATAATGTGGGTGTCTGCAACATTGTAACTCAAACTGCTACAGCTCGGCTAAAAATCATCATATCAAAAAAGTACTCCTACCATTGTGAAGCTTATGCGTTTTAGTATCTAGACATGTGCCATCTAATAAGAATTTTCTGTTGTTATTCCACCTTCAAACAATGGATAAATGATTTTAATAATCTCCAATACTAATGACATACAAAAAAATAATCACATTTTTGAAATCAGCATAAGAAACTCAATTATAATGTCAAGTTTGTTTTTTAATAGATACAAAAAATTAGACATTTCCTCTCAAGTACAGTCCCTTAAGCAGTGAAAAACGTTTTGTCATTAATGGATGCTATAGTTTGCATGTGAGCATGATTGCTTTATGGTCACTATGGTAAACTGTGAGTGGCCGTGGTAAGTTCTTTCAACGCAGCCTGAGTTGATAGATGGCGCGCAACCCATCCATCATTTCCATTGTGTAAGGTTTGTGCAGCTGTGGAGCCTCTATGTGAGACATCTTCATTTGCCAAACGTGCACTGAAGAGTGTGCACGTGTCAGTCCTTGTGCTGCGCCTCCATGCGTATAGAACCCCGCTTTAAAGGGCACGTATGATGAACCGACAGTGGCTGAATCGGTTAGCGTCTCGCAACACGGAGGTCGGTGGTTCGAATCCGCAGCCCGATGAGCAATTTTTTATTTTCTTGTGGCTTTTTCGTACGCCAACATTAACACCGACGCTGACACGAGTGAGGCAATACAAGATTCGCTTGAAAAGAGTGTCTTGGCTTTATTTCGACTATGGCCAAATTTCGGCCTTACACTGAAACTCAGCTGCACTGCGGTGTCGCCGGGCCAGTCATCATATTGCCACATGCTTGTGCCACTTGCTCCCAGAAGAAGTCGAGGACGGTCTAGTTCACGAGCTAGAGCCTTGGTCTTTTGTCAGTGCTGCGCTGCCCCTTCGACGACTCGGACTTACTTTTGTCGGCCTCTTTAGAAGTCGCCTGTCTGTTAAACTTGACATTTTTCTGGTGGAGGTGCTGGGTATTCTCGACCCATGCAACAGACCCCTCCTAGCAGCAGGAACGCTAGACCGCTACCGGAGCTCACGCCAGTACACTGCGCCAGCCGGAGAATCCAGGGATTGGCCCCCGAGTTTGATCCTTTACCTGAGAGGACGATTACGCCGGCAGGTATGGATGCTACATCCGGTACTACCACAACTAACCCTGCGATGGCTACTCCGGTACCTCCTCATTACACGCTGCAAAAACCACGCATGCCAAGTCCCTTCCATGGCGACCTTCTTGAAGACGTCGAAGACTGGCTGGCAGACTTCGAGCGCGTAGCTGAGTTCAGTGCATGGGACGACGAAGCGAAGTGCCGGAACGTTTACTTCAGTCTTTTGGATGGGGCTCGCACGTGGTTCCAGAACCGCAAAGGCGTCCTGACAACATGGCGTGAGTTCTGTCGCAGGCTCTTGGACACCTACGCCAGCTCCGATCGCCTAGAACGAGCAGAATGGGCCCTCCAGTCTCACATTCAGAAACCCAATGAGAGTGTGGCTATGTACGTGGAAGACATCACCCTACCATGTCGGAAGACAAGAAGCTGCGTCACTTGATGCGAGGACTGAAAGAGCAGCTTTTTGGTGGACTCGTTCGTAGTCTGCCCAAAATGGTTGCGGAGTTTCTCACTGACGCCGTCGCCATGGAGAAGGCCCTGCACCAGCACTCATACCAATACGATCGGCAAGTGAATCTCTCCTCTTGTACCAGCTGCCTAGGAGCTCTCATGACCAACGTCGAGTCGCTTCGCGAGATTATCCGAGCGGTAGTCCCCGATGAGCTGTGATAGCTACGTCAGACGCAGCAGCCTTCAGCCAACTTCATCGCTAGCATCGTGCATGACGAAGTGCAGCATGCCCTCGGCGCCCCACGTTACGAAGCAGCACTTCAGGCCGATCCACCAGTTCAGGCATTCACAACTTCAAGTGAACCTTGACGCGCAACCTACGCAGATGTTTTAAGATGTACCGTCGCCGGCGACACCTCCTACCGTGAGCGAATAACAACGTGCAACTTAAGCCGACGCATTAGGGCCCCATATCCCGGCACCAGCACTCCTACCTGCCATCACTCCGTATGCGATGCTTCAGTCAGCGCAGGCGGTTTCTTATTTTGGAGAGGCTCGGTCATCCGCGTGTAAACCGGACATTTGGTGCATGCCCAACCGACGACTGCTCTGTTACCACTGTGGTGAGGTGGGTCATTTATACCGAGAGCGCCAGTACCACCGCCTTGGACTCCAGGGGTTCCCTGTCAATTCACCCCGACGCCGTTTCGGACAACGGCCACCCGAGATTGAAGCTTTTATCGCCCAACAGCGCGCGCCACCGTCATCAAGGCACCAGTCGCGATCGCCGTCACCACGACCATCCTATTCGGGAAGTGCAAGTCGGATGTCACAAGGACGCTCTCCGAGCCCTCGCCTGGAAAACTAACGTCAGCGACCTTTCGAGGCGAGGCCACTAATACTCGACGTGCCAAAGACCTCCAATCGAAGCGACCTCAGACCGACGGCAACTTGACGACGCTGGTGTCTTAGGCTGGAGACAACTTTTCCATCAACATACCTGTGCTGATCGACGGTCGAAATGTTACTGCCTTAATCGACACTGGCGCTGACTACTCGATTATCAGCGGAAAACTGTCAAGCCGTTTAAAAAAAGTCGTTACGCCGTAGACAGGGACGCACGTACAGGCAGCTGGTGGACATGTCATCAAACCGCTTGGTGTGTGCACTTCACGGGTGCAAATTCAAAATTCTACGTTTCCGATCAGCTCCCTTGTTCTCAGAGAATGCTCCCATGAATTAATACTTGGAATAGACTTTCTTTGAGAGTAGGGTGCCATCATAGACCTCCGCCGACGCTGTATTTCTTTCTCTACAAAGAAAGCGACAATACGTGGTGCCTGCCACCGCCCAGGCGCGCTCTTCGGATTTCTGACGAGAGCGTCACGACACCACCTCGTGCTAGTGTAATGATTCCTGTAACGTCCGAGGGCATACGTGAAGGCGAAGTACTCGCAGAGTGCAACGTCTCCCTTCTGCTTACTCTCGGAATTAGCGTGGCTCGAGGAATCATTGATGTTAGGCATGGCCAAGCTGACGTCTTGATCACCAATTTCACAAATGAGCACCGAAACCTCTTCCGTGGCACTGCCGTCGCTTACACTGAAGCCTTGGAGGACGTCATTGAGTGTTTCGCTTGTGGAGAAAGCGGCAGCAATGAAGAAGGCGTCACAGATATCGACATCAATAATGAGCTGTTGGAGGACAATAAGGCGGCACTGCGGGACTATTGTGTGAATTCAAGGACTGCTTTGCTCGATCGTCTAAAGTCAGTCGGACGCCAATCATGCAGCATAGGATAAATAATTACGACGATGCACGTCCTATCCACCAGCAGCCGTATTGTGTTTCGCAGAAAGAATGAGAAGCAATTCAACGGCAAGTGAAGGAGATGATTGACGATGGCGTCATCCAGCCTTCAAACAGTTTGTGATCGTCACCGGTTGTCCTGGTAAAGAAGAAGGATGGCACTCTCCGCATCTGTGTTGATTACAGAAAACTCAACGTCACAAGGAAGGACATTTATCTGTTGCCGCGCATAGATGACTCTCTTGACCGGCTACGACGAGCCAAGTATTTTTCTTCGCTTGACGTGAAAAGTGGGTACTGGCAAATTGAAGTAGACGAGCGTGACGGAGAAAACAGCCTTTGTTACTCCGGATGGACTATACGAGTTCCAAGTACTTCCGTTCGGGCTGTGCTCTGCTCCGGCATCCTTCCAACGGATGATGGACACGGTGCTCGCCGACCTAAAATGGCAAACCCGTCTTGTCTACCTGGATGATGTGCTCATATTTTCAGGCAGCTTCTCTGGACATCTTAAGCGACTACCACAAGTGCTCGAGGCAATCCGGTCGACTAACCTCACGTTAAAGCCTCAAAATTGTCACTTCGGTTATGAAGAATTTAAGTTTCTTGGACATGTCGTGAGCGCGGAAGGCGTCCGTCCCGATCCCGAGAAAACTGCCGCTGCAGCTGCTTTTCCGACTCCTACCGACAAGGAAAGCGTTCGACGCTTCCTGGTACTGTGCGCATACTACCGGCGCTTTATACGCAATTTTTCTAAAATTGCTGCACCATTTAGTCATCTCACTAGACGACACACCGTTCATCTGTAGCTCTGAACAAGAAGCAGCTTTCGCCGAGCTTCGACATCGCCTGGCATCGCCCCCAGGTCTTGGGCATTTTGACGAGTATGCCAAAACAGAAATTCATACCGATGCCAGTAACGTCGGTCTGGGAGCGGTGCTCGTACAGCGGCAGGAGAACGGCGAAAGGGCCATAGCTTACGCCAGTCGCACTCTTTCACGACCTAAGTCCAATTACACTACCACGGAGAAAGAGTGTCTTGCCGTCGTATGGGCACTTGCCAAGTTTCGACCTTACCTCTATGGTCGCCCATTCAAGGTCGTGACAGATCATCACTCCTTATGCTGGCTGGCAAACCTAAGAGACCCTTCTGGACAACTGGCACGGTGGAGCCTGCGCCTGCAGGAATACGACGTGACCATCGTGCACAAGTCAGGCCGCACACACGACGATGCCGACACATTGTCGTGCACACCTGTTGAACCTGCCGATCAACACATCGAAGACAACAGCGCTTTTCTCGGCGCCATAAGCGTGGCAGACGTATCGACACGGCAGCGAGCAGACTGTGAATTGCCCCCTATAATTAAACATCTAGAAGGCCGCAACGTCTCTCTGCCCCCACAAATTTCTCGCGGTGTATCGTCATTTTGTTTACGACAGGGCATCCTATACAAGAAGAATTCTGCTGCCAGCAATAACCCCTATCTTTTTGTCGTACTCGCAGAGCTTCATGACGAAATACTGTTCGCATGCCACGACGAGCCTGCGTCTGGGCACTTGGGTTTCACTCGAACCCTTGCCAGGGCACGGAAATCGTACTACTGGCCGAAACTCGCCACTTGTGTTAAACGATACGTCCAAGCCTGCCGTGAATGCCAACGCCGAAAGTCGCCAAATCTGAAGCCTGTGGGATTGCTGAATCCTATCGAGCCGTCTCGAGGGCCCAAGTCGGCATGGACCTCCTGGGCCCGTTTCCGTTGTCTACTTCCGGAAACAAGTTGATAATTATTGCCACAGACTATTTAACCCGCTATGCTGAAACAAAGGCTCTTCCTAAAGGCACAGCTTCTGAGGTTGCACAGTATTTCGTACAGAACATCGTACTAGGTCATGGTGCCCCATCATGTGTCATCACAGATCGAGGAGTGGCATTTACGGCAAGGCTGCTTGAAGAAGTTTTTCAGCTGAGTCACCCTCAAGCAAATGGCTTGACAGAAAACTTAACAAAATGATGACCGACGTGCTGTCAATGTACATAGACGTGCTGCATAAAATGTGGGACGAGGTACTACCGTACGTCACATTTGCATACAACACCGCTACGCAAGAGACCGCACGCTTCACGCCATTTTCTCTTGTTTATGGTCGTTAAGTGCAGACGATGTTAGAAGCCATGTTACCATGTGACAATTCTGACAATCTTGATGAAGACACTGAGCGTTTCATGCAACGTGCCGAGGAAGCACGCCAACTGGCTCGCGTGAACATCAGGAAACAACAGTGTATTGACACATGACACTACAACCTCCGCCACCGACAAGTTGAGTACCAACCAGGTGACTAAGTGCTAGTTTGGATCCCCGTCCGTTGTGAAGGCCTTTCGGAAAAGCTTTTTAGTCGGTACTTCGGCCCTTACAAAGTGCTTCGGCGAGTGAGTGACCTCAATTATGAAGAGTTCTTCTGGAAGGCACCCAGCCAGCACGACGCCGACAACCGCAGCCCGAGATTGTGCACGTAGTGTGGCTAAAACCATATCGCACACCCTAACAGTCGTGGTTTCCGGACCGTTACGTTTCTCCTGGGACATGTCTCTCTGCCCGTACATGTTTGTTTTAGCATCGAGTCGATGCTCTTCTGGGAAGAGGGGTAATGCCACGTGCTTGTGCCACTTGCTCCCAGAAGAAGACGAGGACAGTCTAGTTCACGAGCTAGCACCTTGGTCTTTTGTCAGTGCTGCGCTGCTCCTTCGGCGACTCGGACTTACTATAACGGCCTCTTTTAGAAGGTGCCTGTATACTAAACGTGACAATATTTGTCGTTGCTCTGCAGCAGACAACACACTCTGCCTAGTGTTGCTGTGTGGAGGTCTTTTGTTTTATCACGTGTGGTACCGCTTCTGCAAGAAAATGTGGTAAATGTTTTGCTGCGTGTGCTGTACAAATGAATAGTAGTGGGCTTGGTGGCGTAGGTGTGAGCTTCGCTTAAAGGGCCCCTAAACCATCTCAGATATTTTTTGAACATTGCAAATAAACAGGCGCATCGAGTTCAAAATGCCGTCACGATCAAAGATGCCAAACGCTGCCAGCGCTACGCGCCGCGGGCGCGCCACGAAACCAAAAAAACAATGCCGTCCTCCTCCCTTCGCCTTTCCGGTAACCCCAGCGGTCGTCATGATGTCAGCAGGGGGCATCTGGTGATGTCAACGGCGGAAACGATCTCCATTGGTCGAACAAGAACCTACGACTTCCGGTTTGTCTGCTAGCAGGTACGCATGCTCCCTGCTCGTCCTCGCCGTGATGCTCGCTTGTGCGCGCTTGCGCATAGGTAATTACAGGCCGCAACGCAAGTGCCAAATCGCTCGTGTTCCAACACAGTCATGCTTAGCCGTCTCATTAGCTGCGCGAACAGAGTGCGACAGTGTTGGCCTTTCCGGACGTGCGCGTAACAGAGGGTCTATAGCGGCACGCTTCGCATAACACGCGCCGGCACCGCAGCAACAGCGGGTAGCTGAGAAGCACTGAGTTCACGTCCACGTTACCGGCAGGCTAACTTGCCGCACGCCGTTTGCCATTCGCGGGCCGCCGTTCGACAGTGGTTTTGCTCGCGAGCGACGAGATTTCCTTGCCGTACGTAGAGAGGATGAGACCGGGACTCATTTGTGCGGCAGCCTCACCGCCACTGATCGCTCGACGGCGCTGATATCGTTGCTAGGCCTTTTCCGGTTCCCTTCAAAGCTAAAGCGGACGGCGCTTCGAAATGAATTACCGACGCTCACAAGCCGCAATATTTTATTATCGTTGTTATCACTCTTCACAATAATTGTACACAGAGAAGAAAAATACGCTGATATTAGCGGCGCCGTCAGCTACAATGCGAGCATAGCCGAGCCGGTTGTCTCCCGTCGGTATCCGTGCACTCAGCTGCAGCCGATGTTTTCGTTGCCGGTGGCAGAGGCGCGCAGCTTCACGGTCGTCGATTGGCGCGTTGATCGTGCAGCGGGCGGGGCGCCGGCCGAATTGTCGTCTACTTTGGACACCTCTCGCGCGGCAGACTGGAGGCTGTATCGTCGTCCGCATATGTGCCGCTAGCATGGCTAGCGTGGACGTGCCTTACCCGGAAGTAGGCAGTGTTTTGAGAAGCGCGTTGGCGATGACTTAGGTCACGTGACATTTGGAGCAGCAATCAGCGAGGAGGAGAGACCAGCCGTAGCAAAGGAAAGAGCGAAACGAGCGAGGGCCGTTTTTCAATCATCAAACGCGTGTAACTCCGCTATTACGGCACCATTTCGAAAAATTCTGGCGGCTACGTGTTCGTTGTAGACTCGTGCAGAACTGCAACACCACAACTAAATTTCGACCTCTGGGTGGTTTAGGGGCCCTCTAAAGGGACACTAAAGCAAAACAATAAATCGACTTAGACTGATAAAGTATTCTTCAAAAACTCTGCTGTCGTTAATTACACTGTAAAAGGTCAATTATTAGAAGAGAAATTGAAGCTCAAAGTTAGATTTTTAAAATTTTGCGCAGAAACCCCAATGTCAGCACTTCAGTGTGATGTCATGACTTCTGAAGTAAATTTTCGTATTTGGGCCACGTTGGCTCAGTAAAAGTTCGTGAAACTTGCCATATTCAGTCTTGAGCTCCTTTAGAACACAATATAGTCAATCTTTAGCGCTAAAGAATTAATTTAGACCTAGAAGACGCTGTCAAAATCTATGACGTCACGGTGAGCTGGTGCGGGAACGTCAAGGTGGCGTCGCCACTCACCTTCTGTGTTTTTCGTTTCCTTCTGGCTTGCCAAGCGGCTTCTCGCGGTAAGAGTGGTGTTTTTGGTATTGTGGAAGGGTAATCTACTTATACAGAAGAAATTATTTTTGTCTTTAGTGTCCCTTCACATATGTCAATCGATCCCTCGGTATGCGATTGCCTGTCAGTACGCATTAGCAGTGGTGCGGTGCGTGCACTTCTTCTAACAGTTCAAGGAACAAGCACTATGGTGTCAGCATTTCAGGGCAGGTTTCTATGACGTGCATACATTGCCAAATGTGTGAACAAGCATCTGCGATTCCTGTGCCTGTATTGAACTCCATCGGGCTTAGCAACAGCCCACATGCGTGCAGCAACTTCTTCCTAAATGTTGGAAGGTAGCCTTTACAGCAGAAGATGAACAGCTTATTTGTGTGGCTTTGCAGTCTAGTGTGAAGGCCTGCGCTTGTTAGCAGTTTTACCAGCGATTGTAGTGATGTGCAAGCCTGAAACTTGGACAACCAAGCTCAGCATATCACATACGTTGCCACATCAGTTGCTCGATTCTAGACGACTAGAAAAAAGATGGTGTGCTAGCTGTGGTCCTTGACTTTCTCTTATTTTCAGACGATGGTGACGTTATCATCATGGAGAAGTTTCACTTGTCATTCGAAGAGTGATCAAACTCGTATGGTTATGTGCTTCAATCGTTGTGATTGGAATGTTTTGAATACACTGCAGCTCAGCATCATGTACCGTTCACGTTTCACGCTCAGCAAACTATATTGATTTCGCATTTTTAAAAGCTTTTGTCCCGCACGCAAGCTTCGGGCAGTCAACCTAATTTCAAAATGACCACGACAGCGAGCGAATGCAGTGTACCGTTTATTTGGTGAAGCAAGGGCTGCTTCTCTTTGGCGGTAAAAGTGTTGTTAACTCGTGGCTGTGTACTTGTGAGAGCACACAAGGTTTAGTTAGCGGACTTAGCGGGGAGCTAAAGTTTTATCTTTCTTTCATGCACTGTAAAGGCTACCCTCATGCCTTTTGGAAGAAGTCACTGCAGGCATACAGGCTGGAGGTCCGATGGAGCTCACTGTAAGTGCAAAATATACCTGCAGAGCCTGAAGCGTAGAGGCCTGTTCTCACATTCCGCTACAAGGCACACCATAGAAACCCGCCCTCGAATGCTGACGTCATTGTGCTTGTTCCTTGATCTCATACAGCGTGAGCCACACTACTGCTAATGCGTCTTGTCATGCAAGCACATACTCGGGGATCGATTGGCATATTTAGGTCAAGCTCACACCTACACCACCAATCTCACTATTGCATGTTCACACAGCACACCCAGTAAAACATTTAGCACCACTTTTCTTGCAGAAGCGGAACCACAGTGCCAGAGCAACATTGGCAGAGTGCGTTGTTGGCTAATGACAATGATGTATTGGCATCCCCTTAAATAGTCACCTAGCCTCCTTGAGCTAACCAAGGTATGCTATACATGCTTATCATTCTTGCATTTTGCCGATATCTCCTTAGTATTCTTGCTTCCTTAAAACTCCTTGTACAATTACGCCTGTAACGAATCCAGTCCTATCAATCTCTTCTCTGCCTTTTCTACACCAATACTCTAAAGTCTTTTGCTTATCTCGACTGCTGACTAGCTAATCCTTCCATCTGGAATCTGTACACTGTGGGCCGACGCACTGTAGCACTGTGTCACAACCAAGTTTCTGTGCATACCCCCTATATGGCAGGCCCTTTCAAATCATAAGCGGCCAGCTACCATGCATTCCGCTGGCTGGTGAACTGGAAGGATCCTATGACAGTCAGCCTGTGTGCACAGTCAGGCCAGACGACGAACACTTACATCGTAGTGAGGGGCATGAACTGCATGTAGAGGGTGCAAAAGACATGCCGCAGATCACTTGATGCCGGTGCCTTCCAAATGTATATATTGCGCAGCAAAAATAAAGTGGGGGTTCTTTGAGTCAAAGCAACAATGCAGTGCAGAGACTCCTTGCTGGCGAGCTCAGGGTAACTCAACCATGCTCCAATCAACGCCCCTTTGTGGTGTCAGAATGTTGAACACCGAGCTGCCCCTAACTCCGTTGGTTACCGCCAACATCACTCTCCGCTCTCTGCCCCCCTTCACGTTCGACAACCTCAGTTTGTGGCCAGCATGGGTACTCCAATTCGAGGACTCTGCGCTCACGTCGGGTCTGACCGCCGCTTCCAAAGAGACCAAGGTTTGCATGCTCTTGTACTGCATGGGTACTCAAGCACGGGTCATTCTTGAATGCGGAATGAGTACCAGAAGGCGGGTACTTTAACACTACTCAATTCACAGCATGCTCACAGCATGCGCACAGCATGCGCACAGCATGCCCCGGCCTATAACTGAGGGTATAGCGATACCCGGAAAGGATTAAATACCGCCATAGCGCTCCTGGAGAGCAACATTCAGGAATATGTGCATTTTCTCCCAGTAAGCCCAGCAACGACTTGTGGTCTGTGACGACTTTGAAATTCTTACCCCTCGAATATTGTCTAAACTTGGTGATGGCAATTACTAGGCCTCCTTGTCCGGTTAACTACAATTCCTTTCAGTAGCAACTAAGCTTTGTGATGCAAAGGCAACAGGACATCCTTCTTCAGAGGGTTCCCACTGTGCGAGGGGCGCGCCAAGTCTATATGGCAATGCATCAGAAATCAAGACAGACAGCTTAACTCAATCTAAATGTACCAAGACTATGTCCGAAGCTAGCAGCTCCTTGCTTCTTTGAAATGCCAACTGTTCTTCAATTGTCCAGCACCAGGGGACCCAGCTACCAGCAACCTCTTTAAAGGATGTACATGGAACTGTGAAAAGGTTAGGCATAAACTTTTTAGAGTAGTTGACAAAACCTAGATATCTTTGTAGATCCTATACGCTCTGGGTAGGCTCCCTCTTGAACGGGTTAAAAAAAAAATTAAATTATGGGGTTTTACGTGCCAAAACCGTGATTTGATTATGAGGCATGCTGTAGTGGGGGACTCCGGAATAATTTTGACCACCTGGGGTTCTTGAACGTGCACGTAAATCTAAGTACACGCTTGTTTTCACATTTTGCGCACGCTGAAATGCGGCCGCCGTGGCTGGGATTCGATCCCGCGACCTCATGCTTAGCAGTGGTGAAGACCTGCTGCACTGATGATTTGGGCCAACTAATCCACTTCTGGAACCAAAAACCTGTCGTTCCAGAACTCAGCGTATGCTCGCCCAATGGTCAGCATTATCCACACCAGTTACGAGAATGTCATCAAAGTTCAAACTCACGTGGTCGAGGTCGTGCAGACAGTTTTCTATCTCTCTCTCTCAAATATTTCCAGTGCCGATGAAACTCCAAAAGATAGTGTTGTAAATTAGTCCAAGCCCTTGGAGGTGTTGATTTTGACATACTTGTCAAAATCAACACCAGGTGGAGCCAAAGTGTAGTTTGACTTGCTGTTATGCAACTCAGAGGTCAAGCTTCGTAAATTTGACACCTCCTGTTAGTCTGGAGAACAGTTCTTCTACACGGGGAATCGGGTATGTTTCCAGTACAGTCGGGGGATTTATTGTTGCTTTAATATCTCCGCACAGTCCCACATGACCATCCTTTAATTCCTATACAGGGACTATCGGTGTGGCCCATGGTGATGGCTCAATCGGCTGGATGATCCCTTTGCATTCCATTCTCAAGAGTTCTTCAAATACTTTATCCTGCAGTGCGAATGGGGCTACTCTGGTCTTCACGAATCTCTGCTTTGCATTTTCCTGAACGCTAATTTCGGCCGCGGCACCACGCAAAGTACCTAAGCCTTTGGCAAAAACTTTGTGAAATGTGAAATGGTCTTGCCTCATCTTCCACTGAAGCTACCATTTTCTTTATGTATTTTGTGATCTCTGTTATTTGCTTTTCATTAATTGTTAGAAATTCTGATGCCATTAGCTCGTGTTTTGCATTTATCTCTTCCAAATTTCATGGGTACACCTTTATGATTGCTACCCAGGTTATTTTTTCCATGTTCGTTTGTCATCATTTGGTCTTGTCTTTCATAGACCATTTCTGAGACTAGGCGTAGTCGATACAGGACTGCCTGTTTCCGCATTGCCACGTTACCTGTCCGTGACACTTATTCTCCCTGTTAATTACTATAAAGTTCTGTTCATCGGAAAGATCCAGCACTAGAGGACCACTGTATTCAGTATATTCATCTAAATCCTTCATATCTCCTACTAATACCACCTGGCCTGATTTCTTGAACTCATGAATATTAGTTCTAATGCAATCAATCATTTCTTTATTTTTATCTCTGCTGTCACTACCTGTCCATAGGTAAGCTACTCCCAGCCATGTCTTTTTACGTTGCCATGTGCCGCTAATCTATAAGTGCTCCTTACATGTCTCTTTTACGCTTTGCCACTTCATACCTCGCCTAATTAGCATGCCTACACCTCCATCTTTCCTTGACCCAGTCATTCTGTTGCACCCCTCCTATACAAAATTGTCAATAACAGGCGGCTGTTCCAAATCTCTTAGGTGCGTTTTATTGAAGGCGTACGCCCCTTGCATGAACGCCTTCCTGCTTGCGACCACCCTGCATGTTTGTGTAACAAATCTTTCCTTCTCTATTCTCATCCTTTGTGCATCTTTTCCTTGTGGTCTAATTCTGCCCTTTACTGGTGTGTCGCTACATCAATACTTAATCTTCCTTCCTGATTGCCCCGTGTGCCACCGAGTTTCCACAATGTGATGTCGGGGCCTCGCACGGTGAGGCGGCCGGGCGCGCATGACCTACGCGGTGAGGCCTAAACGGCCGGGGCGATAAGCGCCGCAGATAAAACGAGATGACTTCTGTTGGGGACCAAACGACGAATGTCTTTATTCGTAGAGAGGGAAGGGATCAGCGTACACACTGATTACAACGTTAGGCGCAGTGGGGCGCCAGTAGTGAGGATCAAATCGAAACCAAAACAAGTAGAATACAACATCACCTCTCCCTTTTAAAAAAAAACTGAAGGTATCTTCCGTCACCAAAGAAGCATAAGTGGCTTCTTTGAAATATCACTAGAGAAACGTACAGAAGTGCACTAAGTACAGACATTATACAGTAGACAATTTCATTCTAACTGTAGGTATTCTTAAGACATGCTTAAGCAGTAATAAAGTTTTGGTTCCCTTGTTTTTTTAAAAAAAGAACATGTCGCAAGTAACTAGCCCAGAAATGCACAACTGTACATGAAAACACTGGAAAAATGTAACACTGCAAAATCTATACACTGACAAAAATATCTACATACCCGTTCTTGGGTAGCATTGTACAACAAGGTTGCATGAAATGAAGAAACGTGAACATTCGTGTGACCTGCTTGGAGACAAAAATGTGTGGCTCACTCGCTCTGACCCTGAATCGGAGCACGCGACTGCACGGCTGTCTTGACTTGGAACCGTGCTTAGTCCACGGTTAAGCGGACATAACGGATGCTCGACTACACGAGTCCGTGTAAAACCCTTACTAGAAGGTAAACTACCTAGCCTAACATGAAAAGTACCAGACATTTGTATTTTTTGGGGGGGGGGGCATAAGAGGCCGAATTCGTATGGGAGGACGAATCTCTGTAGATGCACGAAGAAAGAGAAACTCGCATAAAACGACATTCTTTACACGTTGGGGACAGCAATGCAAAGAGAATCAGAAGTGCAACAGCATTCTGAAATCGCAGTCGGAGCTCATAGCTTTTGGGAACGAGATCCACAAAACAACCTGGAGCCAATGTTCTGCGGAGAAGACATGCTGATTATAGCAACCTGAACGATCTCACCAGTAATGCATGATTTTTTTTAAGGCAGTATACTATTTGGGAACATAGTCCTTAAGCCATGCTGGAGGTTGTTTAGGTCGAGTAGACCTACGGAGGACTAATTCTGGTTGAGAAGGAGGAGTAGAAGAATCACTATTGGCTGATGAGCTGGAAGTTTGTGCACTGTTCTCCTGAGACTCTTCAGGAGCGTCAGACGGAAGCTCGACGGATTCTTCTGCGGGAGATGAACCAAGACACGGTTGTGAAACTGGAGAAAAACCTGTATCAGTAGGAACTGGAGGAAAAGGTGGGAAACCTCATCAAGAGATGAGTAATCACGGGAATTACTCCCTTTACTATATTCTCAAAAGAACATGGATGAGCATGATATTTCACCAGTCCGGAAGCATTCCAACACTTCAAGCTGGAAATGTATGCTCAAGCTGGAAAGTGTATCGACCTACTTTGCTATGTATCTTGAGAGGACGTGAATATTTAAGACCAGACTTGCGCGAGTTTCGTACTCGTACAAGATCTCCTGGTTGAAACTTAGAGATTCTTGTTCTACGACGACGGTTTACATACGTTTTAGCATTTCCCTGGTTTTGTAGCACACGTTTTTGAACTTTCTGGCATAACCTTGGAGAAGCAAATTCTGGATGAATAGGAGGCATGTTAGCGACATCCAGTCAAGTCCTTGGTTGACGACTGTGGAGCAGCATAGCCGGAAAGACACCTGTAGTGATGTGTGGCGTAAACCTGTAAATTGCCTAGTATTTCAAGACTTGCAAGCCTAAGGTCACGGCGTTATAGGAGGCATGTTAGCGACATCCAGTCAAGTCCTTGGTTGACGACTGTAGAGCAGCATAGCCGGAGAGACACCTGTAGTGATGTGTGGCGTAAACCTGTTAATTGCCTAGTATTCCAAGACTGCAAGCCTAAGGTCACGGCGTTCCAATAACGCAGCCTGTATGAACTCTTTTGGGGCGCGGTTTAATCTTTGTACCTGGCCGTTTTCCTGAGGGTAGTAAAGAGAAGACAGCAGATGCTTAATGTCTCTCTCCTTTAGAAAGTTTTCAAAATGAGTGGAAACGAACTGTGGTCCATTGTCGGACAAATAGTGTTAGGAAAACCTTCACGACTGAAAATTGTAATAAGAGCATGCATGATAGGCTCAGACGTGACTGAAAACATGAAAGCAACTTCAGGCCACTTGGAATGATAGTCAACTATGACTAAAGCAAAGTGTTCGTACTGTGGAGCACGATCTAAAGGACCGATTATGTCTATGGTTAACTTTTTCGATGGTCTCAGAGGCCATTCCACAGGTTGAAGTGGAGCGAAAGAAGGTTTGGCAGATTTATCTGCTTGTTGACAAACAAAGCAGTTGCTCACAAGTTTCTCAACTTGCTTATCCATGTGAGGCCACCAGTAGGTGCCTCGAAGTCTTTTTGTCTGAGTCTGAGATGATTCAATTGGTAGTCCATGACGAGCTGCGACAGCTGCATCAGGCGCAGTAGCCTTCGGCCAACTTCATCGCTAGCGTAATGCGTGACGAAGTGCAGCGTGCACTCGGCGCACAATGTTACGAACCAGCACTTCAGGCCGCTCCACCACTTAAGCCCGCTCCACTACTTCAGGTGTTCAGAACTTCAAGAAAAGCTCGACGCACAACCTACGCTGACGTTTTAAGTTGCACCGTCCCATCACCAGCGACACCTCCTACGATGAGCAAATACCAGCGTGCGACTTATGCCAACGCATTCGGGATCCCTATGGCGGTTCCTTATTTTGGACGGGCTCGGCCATCCGCGTGTAAATTGGACATTTGGCGCATGCCCAACCGACGACCGCTCTGTTACCACTGTGGTGAGGTGGATCATTTATACCGAGAGTGCCAGTACCGCCTTGGACTCCAGGGGTTCCCTGTCAATTCACCCCGACCCCGTTTCGGACAACGGCCACCTGAGATTGAAGATCTTATCGCCCGACAGCGCGCACGACCGTCATCAAGGCGCCAGTCGCAATCGCCGTCACCATGACCATCCTATTTGGGAGGTGCAAGTCTGATGTCACAAGGACGCTCTCCGAGCCCTCGCCTGGAAAACTAACGTCAGCGACCTTTCGAGGCGAGGCCGCTAATACTCGACGTGCCAAAGACCTCCAATCGAAGCGACCTCAGTTCGACGGAGACTTGACAACGCCGGTGTCTCAGGCTGGAGACAACTTTCGAAATGTTACTGCCTTAATCGACACTGGCGCTGACTACTCAATTATCAGCAGAAAACTGGCTAGCCGTTTAAAGAAAGTCATTACGCCTCTGACAGGGATGCATGTACAGACAGCTGGCGAACATATTGTGAAACCGCTTGGTGTGTGCACTTCACGGGTGCAAATTCAAAATTCTATGTTTACGATCAGCTCCCGTATTCTCCGAGAATTCTCCTTTGAATTAATACTTGGAATAGACTTCAAGAGTATGGCGCCATCATCAACCTCCGCCGACGCTGTATTTCTTTCTCTACAAAGAAAGTGACGACACGAGGTGCCTGCCACCGCACAGACGCTCTTCGAATTTGCGATGGCACTGTCACGACACCACCTCATGCTAGTGTAATGATTACTGTAACGTCCGAGGGCATACGTGAAGGCGAAGTACTCGCAGAGTGCAACGTCTCCCTTCTGCTTACTCTCGGAATTAGCGTGGCTCGAGGAATCATTGATGTTAGGCATGGCCAAGCTGACGTCTTGATCACCAATTTCGCAAATGAGCACCGAAACCTCTTCCGTGGCACTGCCGTTGCTTACGCTCAAGCCTTGGAGGACGTCATTGAGTGTTTCGCTTGTGGAGAAAGCAGCAGCAACGAATGAATTACAGTGCAGTCCACTTAGAATGATATCAAGAAGAACGAAAAATTTCATCGTTATAGCCAATCATCGCTATATCTGGACTGCCATAAAAAAAAAGATGCTGATCGAATATACCTTTGTAGTCCTGAAACCAAGTTTCCCACTTGCGATAAGATATCGACGTTGTAGAAACACTGGGAAAAGTAAAACGTTTATTTATACCTATAAATAGTGCCTCAATCGTTCGGCGCACTGAAATAGAAATCGGCACTTGCTTTCACAGAAGTTTCGGATTCACAACGCTTTGTGCATCGCGTCCAGCAGCTGTGCGAACACTGTCGGCTATAATTAATCAATGAGCGACTCGATCGGTGAAATTGCACTTTGGTTGAACATCGGGGTCGGTGTCGATCTCGTTGTCACTACTGCTGCTGATGCCTCCGTCGTACGACGCCACCGTCTCTCACGACGATTGCCCCATCCCAGATCTCTTCGCAGAACGAGGCAGCACAATCTGCTCTCAGAAACTTCTCCATTGAAGCACCACCTATTTCATCGTCAGCAGCGACGTGCTCCCAGAGTTCGGTAATATCAGCGGCTTCCACCGTGTTTTGTCTGTTGGGGTTTCGTTCTGGCGCACAAATCCTGCCCAGAAGCAGAATTTCGCTCGTGATATGCGATATGCAGTGAATAGCTGAGCGTTATTTCTTTAGCTTTTTTTTTCTCATAGCCCTAATGCATCAGTTGATACTGTTAAGTCGACTCATCGTTATAACCGATATATCCCCCGCAGGGGCGTCTGCGCAAGCAGGCGTTTGGTGAGCTGCGACACCACGTACCCGAGCACATGAGGGTCGGACCCTCCCGCGTCTAACCCTGCGTTAGACGCGGGAGGGTCCGACCCTCTTTTGCTCAGGTACGTGGTGTCACAGCTCACCAAACGCTTGCTTGCGCCTGCGTTAGACGCGGGAGGGTCCGGGGACGCGGCCGTGTCCGGGGAAAAGGGGATCCTGGGGGTTGAGCCGATGCCGGGTGTTTGGACCTTTACGGCCCCAAGGCGGAGGCAACACACCCCTTTGGCCTCGGCTTCACGTAGACGGCACTCCCGGACTGACCTATCCGGGAGAAATCGGTAGTTGCCTTTTCCTATCCTCCTCTCCAACCTTCGTCTTTCACTCTTACTTTCAATCTTTCCTGTCTTCTCCTCTCTTCCTCTTATTTCCGACTTCGCAGGCAGCAAGGGTTAACCTAGTGTATTCTATCCAACCTAGGATATTTATGTTAGGTTATAGTAGCTATGTACAGCTGGCGTCTTCGTGGCTTTCGGGTTTCGTAGCGTCCCCTTGTTGGGCTCCATGGTGGGCGGCTGGCATAGCTACTGAAATTAGAGCAACTTATATAGCTTTTTTGTCGTTTCCCCAACTCCCCGATCGCCCTCTTTCCAAGAGAGGGCGCACCGATGACTCTCTGAAGCTTTTTGGCTAGACCAAAGAAATATACCCGAAGTACCACGTGCTAAGTTGTCAAAACAGTGATAAAACTGCAAGAACACTATCACCATTTGTTGTTGCGAAATGCCTCACTGAGAAACTAGGTCCCGGCTATAAGGTCACAAAAATGGCCAGCTGTGATCTGTTGCTAGAACTATGTGACAAGAATCAGGTCGAGAAACTGTCCGGACTTGCTGAAATTGGCAATACCCCTGTCTCGGTTAACCCCCACTGATCTCTGAACAGCTCACGCGGGCTTATATCGGAACAAGATTTCCTTGACTTGAGTGAAACCGAGTTCCTTGAGGGCTGGAAGGAACAGCATGTGACAAATGTCCAAAGAATTAAGATCAGGCGGGATGACAAAGAGATCCCCACTAAACTCCTAATTTTGACGTTTTGCACAAGTACCTTACCAGAATATATTGAAATAGGCTATCTGAAAATCAAACTTACGCCCCACATTCCAAACCCTCGCCGCTGCTTTAAGTGCCAGCGATTTGGTCACGGCTCTCAAAGCTGCCGGGGCCGTACCACATGTGCAAAGTGTGCGTCGCACGATCATCCTGCTGACAATTGTACTGAGACACTACACTGCGCAAATTGCGACAGTGATCACCCTGCATACTCCCGCTCATGTCCTTCCTGGAAGAAGGAAAAAGAAATAATTACGTTAAAGGTAAAAGAAAACATTTCCTTTCAGGAAGCGCGAAAGCGCATTTCCTTTCTACATATCGCAGGGTATGCTGGTGCGGCGCATAAGGGGGCAACGCCGCAGCAGACTCCGGCATCGGCCCGGCCCACAGAGAGTGTGGCTGCGACTGTGCCACCAGCCCCCCAGGCGACAGCAGCCAGCGCTGCTGCGCCATCTCTTAAGGAGGGCCCATCGACCTCTGGGTTGGCGGCCTCCAACGCCCTGCTTTCTGAGGCAAGGCCTACCCTGAAAACACCCCGCTCGAATGAGCGGAAGTCCAGCGGCTCCCAGGAGTCGATGGATACAACTACAAGCCAGCAGGCACACCCAGCGCCTCCTGAGCGGCGCGAATCTCGCGACTGCTCCAAGAAAGACAAAACACGGATTACGGGGCCTGGAAAGGCTCCGTAAGCCAACTGGACTACTCTTGACACACAGCACAAGAACACAAACAATATGGATACACAAATATTACACTGGAACGTGAGATGTCTTATGCACAACCTCGATGACGTTAAAGAACTTCTACACAAATACAATCCAAAGGTGCTGCGCGTTCAGGAGACACACCTGAAACCAACACAAGGTAACTTCCTCGGGAAATACACAATTTTCCGAAAAGATCGAGATGACGCACTCGCCTCTTCGGGCGGCTTTGCAATCATAGTGAGCAAAGATGTTGCTTGTCGTTCGTTACTTCTCAGAACTCCTCTTGAGGTAGTCGCAGTCCGAGCGGTGCTCTTTCAGAAGTTGGTCACTATAACTTCCCTATACATACCTCCGAATTATGAACTCTCGAAATCAGAGTTTCTAAGCTTTATCGCTCAGCTTCCCCAACCATATATCGTTGTTGGAGATCTAAATGCCCATAGCAGCCTGTGGGGTGACTCTCGTTGTGACGCGTGAGGGCGCTTAATTGAAAACTTTCTTTTCTCATCTGATGCGTCCTTGTTAAATAAAAAAGAGCCCACATTCTACAGCGTTGCACACAAAACATATTCATCTATAGATTTAAGCATCGCATCAAGTACACTCATGCCATATCTGGAGTGGAATGTTATCAAAAACCCTTGTGGGAGTGACCACTTCCCGATCATTTTAACATTGACAAAAAGTGAAGAAAACTCGCCTCATGTTCCCCAGTGGAAGATTGATTCTGCCGACTGGAAGCAATACAGAAAGCTCACCCACCTAACATGGGATGACATCCGTAATCTTAACATTGACGATGTCGTAGCATATTTCACAGCATTTATTGTGAATATAGCTTCCATATGCATCCCAGAAACACAAGGAAAGCATTCGAAACAACGTGTTTCTTGGTGGAATGGTGACTGTAGGAAAGCATGAAGAAAGCAAAATAAGGCTTGGGGACGCCTTCGTGACTCTCCAACAGAAAATCTCATAAACTTTAAGAAAGTAAAGAGTGAGGATCGGAGAACGTGCTGCCGTGCCAAAAGGGAAAGCTGGCAAAAATACATATCAGGCATAAACTCTTACACAGATGGAAAGAAAGCCTGGAATCGAGTTACCAAATTGAACGGCCGGCAAACTAATCCTCTGCCATTAGTAAACAACCAGGGAAACACTCATGAAGACCAGGCTGATTTTCTAGGTGCCCACTTCAAGTACATTTCTAGTTCGGCCCATTACACAGATACATTTCTACGGTACCAGCGGCAAGCAGAGTGATTTCCCCTGGATCAGAAAATGACAAAGAATGAACCTTACAACCATCCATTCAGCATGGCGGAATTTCAGGCATCACTGAGTTGCTGTAATAACACAGCGCCAGGAAGAGACAGAATAGCTTATGACATGATCAAACACTTACACCCTGAAGCCCGCAAAACACTTCTGTCGATATTTAACTCCATATTCTGTGGTGGGTACATCCCGGCTGCCTGGAAAGAGGCAATAATAATTCCCATTCTCAAAGAGGGCAAGGACCCCTCTTCGGCCAGCAGTTATAGGCCTATTGCCCGAACAAGTTGCCTGTGCAAACTCTTTGAGAAAATGACTAACCGGCGCCTGATCCATTTTCTTGAAAGTAACAAAATACTAGACCCCTTACAGTGCGGCTTCAGGGAAGGTAGATCCACAACAGACCACCTTGGCACCGAGACAAATATCTGGGATACCTTCGTGCATAAACAGTTTTTCTTGTCATTGTGCTTAGACGTGGAGAAAGCCTATGACATCATATGGCGTTTTGGAATCCTTCGTGATCTGGCAGGAATGGGCATCCGAGGGAACTTGCTGAACGTGATTCAAAGTTATCTCTCGAACCGCACATTCCGTGTTCGCGTTGGTAACGTCTTATCTCGTCTATTCACCCAAGAGACTGGTGTACCACAAGGAGGTGTGCTGAGTTGCACTCTATTTGTTGTAAAAATGAATTCTCTCCACAGTGTCATACCACGCACAATGTTTTATTCGGTGTATGTGGATGATGTGCAAATCTGTTACAAATCTTGTAATCTTGCTATCTGCGAGCGACAGGTGCAGCTTGGCCTCAACAAAATTTCCAAATGGGCGGACGAGAATGGATTTAGACTAAACCCACAAAAAAGCACGTGCGTCCTCTTCTCTAACAAAAGAGGTCTGCAACCAGACCCCACTATTGACCTTAATGGAGAACGGCTATCTGTGAGTCATGAATATAAATTTTTAGGCCTCATCTTAGATTCTAAGTTAACTTTTGTCCTGCACCTCAAGTACCTGAAAACAAAGTGCCTGAAGGCTATGATTCTGCTGAAGTTCTTGTCACATCATGGGGAAGCGACAGGAGATGCCTCCTTAGCTTATACAAAAGCCTGGTACGGTCACGCCTTGACTACGGAGCCATAGTTTATAACTCTGCAACACCTAGTGCTTTAAAGATGTTAGACCCCGTTCACCATCTGGGTATTCGGCTTGCTACAGGCCCCTTCAGGACTAGCCCTGTAGAAAGCCTGTATGTTGAGTCGGATGAATGGTCCCTGCATCTCCAAAGAGCATATTTAGGTCTATCTTACTCCCTGAAGGTAAAGGCAGATGTAGAACACCCATGCCATTCCACTATAAGCGACATATCGGCTGCCAGGCTGTATCAAAACCAGCCGTCTGTGAGGACTCCTTTGTCCATGCGTCTAGAAGCGTCGGCTGAAGAAACAGGCATACTACTACAGGAGAATGTCTTAACGGCTCCCAGTCGGCTTCCACCACCTTGGGAGTGGCAGACTATTGAGTGCAATGTCTGTTTCATAGAGATCTCCAAGCACGCACCCGAGACTCATATACGCTCACACTTTCTCGAGCTTCAGGCGAATTACTCATGTGCAGAATTTTACACAGACGCTTCCAAATCTCCTGCTGGTGTTGCTTACGCAGCTCTGGGACTGTCTTTTTCAACATCTGGTACACTAAATCCATATACAAGTATTTTTACAGTGGAAGCATACACAATCCTCTCGGCAGTTAAACACATAAAGCTAATGAATGTTGCCAAAGCAGTTGTGTTCACAGACTCATTTAGTGTCGTTAGGGCTCTAATGAGTCTACGAAAATACAAGAATTCAGTTTTTAACGAACTCTACAGCTGCTTATGCTCAGCCTACTTGGGCAACCAAATGGTCATAGTGTGCTGGGTACCTGGCCATAGAGGCATAAAAGGCAATGTAGCTGCAGACGAAAGTGCCACGTCAGTAGCTTTTAAATACAGGCACAAACATAGCTATCTCTCCCACAGACCTAAAGCCTTTCTTGCGCCATCAGTTGCAGAGATGTTGGCAAAGGCAGTAGGACAACGAAATGTCAAACAAGCTACATATGATCAAACCAAGAATAGGAAAATGGATGTATGAGAAAATGGCAAGGCACAAGGAAGTGCTTCTTTGCAGGTTAAGAATAGGTCATACTTTTGGCACACACTCGTACCTCCTTTCTGGAAGTGATCCTCCAAAATGTGATAGGTGTGGCGACCTTCTTACAGTCCTCCATGTTCTTGTTGAGTGCCCTGAAATAGAAGCCCAGCGTAAAAAGTACTTTTATCCCGCATATCGTAAGCACATCCCTCTTCACCCAGCATTCTTTCTTAGCCATGAACCGCTTTTTGATTTTAATAGTCTTAAAGTTTTTAGCAGAGTAAACACTTTACAAATCATCTGGCCAGGGTATCTGTAGCACAGCCTCGTCTTGCAGGCTGCAGCTGCAGTGTAAAAGTTTGTACAGCACGTGCCTCTCAGCCCTTAATTTAACAAGGCACTAGTGCTAATGTATACGTTTTAATACATCATTAATTTGTAACGGAATTTTATTGCGATAGCAATTATATGGACACTTCAACCGGATTTCTGCCGTCGCCGTGAGGTTCCGTATAGATAAAATCTTCGCCGCGTGCCATATGCCCCAGCGGAAGCGTGCGGGGACGCGCGCTATCACGGAGAGCGAACACACTCAATTTCCCACGCGCAAGCAAGGAAGCGGAAAGCCAGTGCCGGAGGGAGCAGGGGGGGGGCACTTCTCTGCCAACAACCGCGCTCGTCGCTCGTCCGCACAGTCTCTTATCTCTCCCACGCGCAAGCAAGGAAGCGGGAAGCCAGCGCCGGAGGGAGTGGGAGGGGAGGGGCGGGCTCACTTCTACTCTGCCAACAACTGCGCTCGTCGCTCAACCGCACCGTGTCTTATCTCCACACGGCTCTGACCTTTATGCACTGTGCATTCGCCGCTCAGTTTCCGTTGAAGCGATAGACTGCACGTACCTTCGCCCGCTGCAGCGTATGGGCTTGCTGCCAGCGTTTTGACAGTCGTTGTCTGCAGTCATTCAGTGTGATCTATTCATGTTTGTTTGTGCACGCTCACACCACGCTTGTTCATTCAGTTAGTAATAGTCGGGCCACATTTTCCAACGCACGCTACACATGTAATGCTGCCCGGATCGGCAGTGCAGCGCTACAGGTGTGTCCCTGCGCACGTGCAAATGGACTGCACTGTTCAGATATCAACATCAATAACTAGCTGTCGGAGGACAGTGAGGCAGCACTGCGGGGACTGTTGTGTTAAATCAAGGACTGCTTCGCTCGATCGTCTAAAGTCAATCAGATGCCAATCACGCAGCACAGGATAATTACTTACGACAATGAACGTCCTATTCACCAGCTGCCATATCGTGTCTCGCAGAAACAACACAAAGCAATTCAACTACAGGCCAAGGAGATGATTGACGATGGCATCATCCTGCCTTCAAACAGTCCATGGTCGTCTCCGGTTGTCCTGGTAAAGAAGAAGGACGGCACTCTCCGCTTCTGTGTTGATTACAGAAAACTGAACAACGTCACAAGGAAAGACGTTTATCTGTTGCTGCGCATAGATGACTTTCGACCGGCTACGGCGAGCCAAGTATTTTTCCTCCCTTGACTTGAAAAGTGGGTACTGGCAGATTGAGGTAGACGAGCATGACCAGGAGAAAACAGCCTTTGTCACTCCGGATGGACTTTACGAGTTCCAAGTACTTCCGTTCGGGCTGTGCTCTGCTCCGGCAACTTTCTAATGGATGATGGACACCTTGCTCGCTGACCTAAAATAGCAAACCTGTCTCGTCTACCTGGGTGATGTGGTCGTATTTTCAGGCAGCTTCGCCGGACATCTAAGCGACTGCGGCATGTGCTCGAGGCAATCGATCGGCTAACCTCACGTTAAAGCCCCGGAAATGTTACTTCGGTTATGAAGAACTCAAGTTCTTTGGATGTGTCGTGAGCGCGGAAGGCATCCTTCCCGAGAAAACTGCCGCTGTAGCTGCTTTTCCCGACTCCTACCGACAAGAAAAGCATTCGACGCTTCCGGGAGTGTGCGCATACTACCGGCACTTTATACGCAATTTTTCTAACATTGCCGAATCACTTACTCGTCTCACTAGAGATGACACGCCGTTCATCTGGAGCTCTGAACAAGAAGCAGCTTTTGCCAAGCTTCGACACTTCCTTGCATTGCCCCTGTTCTTGGGCATTTCGACGAGGACGCCAAAACAGAAATTTATACCGACGCCAGTAACATCGGTCTGAGTGCGGTGCTCTTACAGCGGCAGGGGAACGGCAAAAGGGTCAAAGCTTATGCCAGTCGCACCCTATCATGACCCGAGTCCATTCACACTACCACGGAGAAAGAGTGTCTTGCCGTCGTATGGGCACTTGGCCAAGTTTCGACCTTACCTCTATGGCCGCCAATTCCCAATTCAAGGTCGTGACGAATCATCACTCCTTATGCTGGCTGGCAAACCTAAGAGACCCGTCTGGACGACTGGCACGGTGAAGCCTGCGCCTGTAGAAATACAACATTACCATCGTATAGAAGTCAGGCTGCACACACCAACGTTACTAGAACCAACTCAGTTTTGCAGCTCCGCATATTGGCCAGCGCAAGCACGTGGCCCACACGGTGGTCACGCGAACTAACGGCGCTGCGGTCGAATCCGGCTACCGGTTGGCCATGTCGGCTGCTACTGAAGCGGCACGTCTGCTTGATATTGCACACGCATTCACTTGTCTGCGTCAATTAGTTGCTCCACTGAAATGCTATACTGCCTTCGTAATTACACTTTTCATGGTTTTCGTAATCGTGGTTTTCACTATAAGTGAAAAGCAAGCACAGTACGAATCCTAAGGGCCCGCCACATAAGGCAGTTCATAATCGATTATACAGGAGGGGGATAAAAGCAAGATAGCTAATGAGGGAATAAGCAAAAAAAAAAAAAAAATAGAACACTACCAGATAGCGTGAAAAAGCTTTAAAATTATTGTTTATTTGGCAATCTGCAAAAAATGGCAAAAGGCCCTTACGTCCTATACAGGGTGTCCCAACTATAATGCACCAATATTTAAAAATATGCAAATGCCACGGTGCTGGACAGAACCAAGGTAATGTTGTTTGCTGTTGCTTGGAGATACTCAGATCATTTTTGCATTCCGCCTAAATACACAATTAGTCTTAATTAATCAACTTCTCAAGTATTATAATAAGATTAGAAGTGTCAATGAGAAGATTGT